>NW_018397284.1:19750-19892 GCF_002168275.2 Theobroma umbraticum
ATGTAGCTTCCATGGGATCCATGTTAGTGAATCTTCTCCTCTTTAAATGATAGAACCCAAGAAATATCAATAGTTCTTTTATATTTCCTTTTTTCCTTTCAAATCAAAATTCTTTTAGTTAAAAAAAATTAAAGTTGTGATT
>NW_018397284.1:20384-20599 GCF_002168275.2 Theobroma umbraticum
TGATGCTAGTTCAAGTTTCTATAGCTTTTGTAGGGGGCTTGTAGGTTGCTATGCGAAGTCTTCAAACTAAACTGGTGAAAACTTGAAACAATACTTTGTAACTTCTCCTCAGATGAATGCAATAATCTTTATCTTTAAAAAAACAAAACGCTAAAGTTGTAAGAAGAAAAAAACAAAATCCAAAGAGAGAAGAAAATTCTTCAAGTTAAGGAAGA
>NW_018397284.1:20609-20727 GCF_002168275.2 Theobroma umbraticum
TCAAAGAATGAGTGTTGATTATTAGAAAATTTTTCAGGTGGATCAAAATGTAAAGGATGAAAAATTGAAAAAAATAGAGTATCAAATTCCTTTAGCTTTTTTTATTAAGATTCTTGGA
>NW_018397284.1:21187-21448 GCF_002168275.2 Theobroma umbraticum
TCATAAAAATGTGTTTTGAGTTTTTCCCTTTCCCTATGATGAGAAGGAAGTCAACCAAGGAGCTAAATTTGAAAATGATGTTCATATGTGAAACTATAGTGACAGAGATATTATGTAGCTGCAGAGCTTTTTATATTGGGCATATCAATTTATCTTACTTGAATATTTCTAAACTTATGTTAACTAATGCAAACATTTTGAGTAATCAAATTTTGTTTTATTATTTGCAATATGAGACAATAAACCTAAGGTGATATATGT
>NW_018397284.1:21646-21874 GCF_002168275.2 Theobroma umbraticum
ACATCCATAGATTTGATTTCCCCTATAGTTTGGTGTTGATACATGATAATCTGAATGTTCTAAAATTATGTGAAATTTTGCTTAAAAGGGGTAGTGTAGATTTATATTTAGACCATGTAGTTAATCTATCCGATTTTTAGATGATACTTCTTTACTCATTGAGTATAAAAAAGTAATGGTGAGGACACTGTTAAAACAAACCAAATAAAAGGTAGGAATGTTGATGAT
>NW_018397284.1:22055-22210 GCF_002168275.2 Theobroma umbraticum
GAGAATGATCTAGCAAATGAAAGTGATACTAATGATGCAACAAATGATCTTGAAAGAGAAGGTAAGGGATATGAGATTCATTACATGGATTTTGATGATCTAGGAGACTATAATAATGATTTCCAATCTAATGATGAATTGCCTCCTATGAAGAA
>NW_018397284.1:22310-22559 GCF_002168275.2 Theobroma umbraticum
TAAAAAAAATTAAAGTTGTGATTTGTCAAATCAAAACACTAGTGGATTTTGTCTATTTCTCTAGTATTTAGGCAGCAGGTTTGATTTGTTTATATGTGAATGATGGATCTATATGATCTTATTGTAGGTTCTTTTTGCGTGTGGGGGTTCAATTCTTGTGATTTTTGAAATCTGATGAGAAATTTTATATTGGTTGAAAGAGGCTTTGCTAATATTACAAAATATTTAAGGGTATAGATAATAGGTGGT
>NW_018397284.1:22573-22839 GCF_002168275.2 Theobroma umbraticum
GTATTTTATATGTTGCTATTAGGTTTGAGTTTGACAATCATCTAATTTTGATGATGTTAATTTTTTGTATCAACACAAATAGTAAGGGATGTGATCATCTTTCTGTAAATCACATTGAGCTTAGGTATCTTTTTTGCAAAACAGCCCAACACTGATGCTAGTTCAAGTTTCTATAGCTTTTGTAGGGGGCATGTAGGTTGCTATGCAAAGTCTTCAAACTAAATTGGTAAAAACTTGAAACGACACTTTGTAACTTCTCCTCAGAT
>NW_018397284.1:22914-23123 GCF_002168275.2 Theobroma umbraticum
AAGAAAATTCTTCAAGTTAAGGAAGAAACAAGGAATTCAAAGAATGAGTGTTGATTATTAGAAAATTTTCCAGGTGGATCAAATGTAAAAGATGAAAATTTGAAAAAAAAATAAAGTATCAAATTCATTTAGCTTTTTTTATTAAGATTCTTGGAAGAGAAAAGAGATACCATATAATTTTTTCTATAAAAAAGGCATTTGTGTTTAAA
>NW_018397284.1:23271-23407 GCF_002168275.2 Theobroma umbraticum
TAAAAGTATCATTTTAAAACAAAAGGGACCAAAGTGTCCTTTTAGAGTGATTGGATGGGGTTTTTGGATTTTTCCCCTACTTAAACTGAGTTTTATGATTAAATCTTGGGTACAATTGTACTATGGTGACTGTTTT
>NW_018397284.1:23417-23528 GCF_002168275.2 Theobroma umbraticum
CATGTATTTTGGGCAAATAAAGAAAGTGATATGAAAAGTGTAATTTCCTATCACAATTTTAGTAGCTTATGTTTTTTTCCAAACATTGTGTTAAATTTGGAATTAGTTTTA
>NW_018397284.1:23628-23724 GCF_002168275.2 Theobroma umbraticum
TTTATTTTGGTTTCGTCTTTTTAATATTAACTGTATTATTTAATGGGGAAGGCCTAATCAGTATTGTGATCAAAGCAATAGATCAACCATGTTGTA
>NW_018397284.1:23734-23945 GCF_002168275.2 Theobroma umbraticum
AAATTGGACCCATTGTGGAAAAACTCAAACCCTTCTAGGAAAAAAATGGTTGTCCACTTAAATGGGTAAAATCTAAATATCACCCTCTAATCACTTTAAAAAGACACTTAGGATCCTTTTGTTTTGAAATGGTATTTTTGGCTTTTTAGCTATTAACATTGTTAGTTAACAGTTAAAAAAAAAAGACTCAATATCATTTTCAGACAGAAAA
>NW_018397284.1:24365-24482 GCF_002168275.2 Theobroma umbraticum
GAATGGTGGATCTATATGATCTTATTGTAGGTTCTTTTTGTGTGTGGGGGTTCACTTCTTGTAATTTTTGAAATCTGATGAGAAGTTTTATTTTGGTGGAAAGAGGCTTTGCTAATA
>NW_018397284.1:25019-25324 GCF_002168275.2 Theobroma umbraticum
AACACTTTGTAACTTCTCCTCAGATGAATGCAATAATCTTTATCTTTAAAAAAATAAAATGCTAAAGTTGTAAGAAAAAAAAAACAAAATCCAAAGAAAGAAGAAAAATCTTCAAGTTAAGGAAGAAAAAAGGAATTCAAAGAATGAGTGTTGATTATTAGAAAATTTTTCAGGTGGATCAAAATGCAAAAGATGAAAATTTGAAAAAAAATAGAGCATCAAATTCCTTTAGCTTTTTTTATTAAGATTCGTGGAAGAGAAAAGAAATAACATATAATTTTTTCTATAAAAAAGGCATTTGTGTT
>NW_018397284.1:25451-25606 GCF_002168275.2 Theobroma umbraticum
AAAGTATCATTTTAAAACAAGAGGGACCAAAGTGTCCTTTTAGAGTGATTGGATAGGGTTTTTGGATTTTACCCCTACTTAAACTGAGTTTTATGATAAACTCTTGGGTACAATTGTACTATGGTGACTGTTTTGGATTCAATTCATGTATTTTG
>NW_018397284.1:25616-25903 GCF_002168275.2 Theobroma umbraticum
GAAAGTAATATGAAAACTGTAATTTCCTATCACAATTTTAGTAGCTCATGTTTTCTTTCCAAACGTTGTGTTAAATTTGGAATTAGCTTTAGTATCTAGTAGATATTTAGATTATTTTTATAAAAATGTGTTTTGAGTTTTTCCCTTTCCCTATGATGAGAAGGAAGTCATCCAAGGAGCCAAATTTGAAAATGATGTTTATATGTGAAACTATAGTGATAGAGATATTATGAAGCTGCAGAGCTTTTTAATTGACGTGAATCATATGTTGGGCATATCAATTTATC
>NW_018397284.1:26156-26285 GCF_002168275.2 Theobroma umbraticum
AATTTCATATACGATCCAAAAACTTCATATGTGGATGGCAAGCAAGATAATTTTTAGGTGGAACTTGATAGTTTCTCTTTTCTTAATATAGAACATGCTGTTAAAGAAATAAGATATATGGATGTACTC
>NW_018397284.1:26345-26655 GCF_002168275.2 Theobroma umbraticum
TTGCTTAAAAGGGGTAGTGTAGATCTATATTTAGACCATGCAGTTAATCTGTCCAATTTTTAGATGATACTTCTTTACTCATTGAGTATAAAAAGTAAATGGTGAGGACACTGTCAAAACTAACCAAATAAAAGGTAGGAATGTTGATGATGATAATGGCTTGTTAGGTTTATCGTTATTGATGACATTAGTGATAGAATGGATAACAATGATGAGGAAGATGATAATGGGGTGTCAGGGAAAAATTTGGAATTATGTGATGCATTGTTAGTTGATGTTGAGTGTTCGAGTGAAAATGATGATAAGGAAA
>NW_018397284.1:27003-27149 GCF_002168275.2 Theobroma umbraticum
GGTTCATGAAAATGAACCAAAGAAAGTTAGGGTAGCTTGCAAAGAAGGTTGTTCCTGGACAATTTATGCAAGTTATGACTCAATAGATCATGGATTTTGCATTAAGACATAAAATCGGGAGCACAAGTGTATTAAGACCAATAAGA
>NW_018397284.1:27159-27284 GCF_002168275.2 Theobroma umbraticum
GTCTACTATAAACACCCTATTTTGTCTAAGGGGTCTATTGAATTTTAAAAATATAAAAAATAACAAATATGAAAGATTAAAAATAGAGATGTGAGATAAGTATGAAAAGATAAAGATATGTTCGC
>NW_018397284.1:27384-27604 GCF_002168275.2 Theobroma umbraticum
CTTATGTTAACTAATGCAAACATTTTGAGTAATTAAATTTTGTTTTATTATTTGTAATATGGACAACAAACCTAAGGTGATATATGTCATTAAAATTTTTCATGGAGGTAATTTCATATACGACACAAAAACTTCATATGTGGATGGCAAGCAAGATAATTTTTAGGTGGAACCTGATAGGTTATCTTTTCTTAATATAGAACATGCTGTTAAAGAAATA
>NW_018397284.1:27614-27714 GCF_002168275.2 Theobroma umbraticum
ATGTACTCTTCATTTACCTTAACATCCATAGATTTGATTTCCCCTATGGTTTGGTGTTGATTCATGATAATCTGAGTGTTCTAGAATTATGTGAAATTTT
>NW_018397284.1:27724-28016 GCF_002168275.2 Theobroma umbraticum
GGTAGTGTAGATCTATATTTAGACCATGCAGTTAATCTTTCCGATTTTTAGATGATACTTGTTTACTCATTGAGTATAAAAAAGTAAATGGTAAGGACACTGTTAAAACTAACCAAATAAAAGGTAGGAATGTTGATGATGATAATGATTTGTTAGGTTTATCGTTATTGATGACATTAGTGATAGAATGGATAACATTGATGAGGAAGATGATAACGGGGTGTTAAGGAAAAATTTGGAATTAGGTGATGCATTGTTAGTTGATGTTGAGTGTTCGAGTGAAAATGATGAT
>NW_018397284.1:28332-28446 GCF_002168275.2 Theobroma umbraticum
GAAAATGAACCAAAGAAAGTTAGGGTAGCTTGCAAAGAAGGTTGTTCATGGACAATTTACGCAAGTTATGACTCAATAGATCATGGATTTTGCATTAAGACATACAATCGGGAG
>NW_018397284.1:28693-28851 GCF_002168275.2 Theobroma umbraticum
GGGTCTATTGAATTTTAAAAATATAAAAAATAACAAATATGAAAGATAAAAAAAATAGAGATGTGAGATAAGTATGAAAAGATAAGGATATGTTCGCACCAAACATAATCCTAGTTTAAATTAAAACTCTCAAAAGAGATTAACTTCGATTGAATTAA
>NW_018397284.1:28861-29102 GCF_002168275.2 Theobroma umbraticum
ATCAATTAAGAAGGAATAGAACACATTGGCTGCACATATAGCCAAGCATCAGGGTCCAAAAACACAAAAAGAAAAAAAAGAAAAGCAAAGGCATTTGAAAATGGGGAGAAGATAGTTCTTGAGTTCTTGATTTCTTAAGCTTTTGGTTTTTTTAGATCTAGAAGAATCAATTTAGCTTCTAAAGAACCTATCTTGATTAAAGGGTGAGCTAAAGAAAAAAGATGCAACAACAGTGTCCTAC
>NW_018397284.1:29112-29179 GCF_002168275.2 Theobroma umbraticum
AGGGTTTAGAGAGAACTCCATATTCTTGATAGTGTATTCTTAATATCTAGATCTGCATGAATCCATC
>NW_018397284.1:29189-29502 GCF_002168275.2 Theobroma umbraticum
TGGCCCATTAGTTTGGTTTTCTTTTAAATTTTTAGCCCAATTACGTGAGCTTTTTTTTTCTTTTTTATATTTTTTTATTCTGATTTTTATTGTACTTATTTTTTGGGATTTTAGACAATTAAGAGCTTACATTAAATAAATAAAGACTCTTCGATGGCAAAAATTCAAGAAAGTTATGAATAATAGCTTTATAAAAATTTCTAGGTAAGAGATTTTTCTTAAATTCTATCATAAGTGTTAGAGTTTTCAAGGAATATTTCAATATGAAAGAGTTTTTGATTATTTGGTTGAATGGAATAAAATTAAATATTTA
>NW_018397284.1:29512-29675 GCF_002168275.2 Theobroma umbraticum
AAGATAATAAATAATTAATTAGGTACCAATTAAATCAACATTGTAAGGGTGCTCTTACCTTCCTCACACATAATTGTATTCTCAAATCAAAATCTGTTTTGTAGACCAAAACCTATTCTTTTTAATGAACCTAAGTCAAGCCTAGGACATCATTAGGAAAAAA
>NW_018397284.1:29775-29959 GCF_002168275.2 Theobroma umbraticum
TGGCTATACATATAGCCAAGCATCAAGGTCCAAAAACACAAAAAGAAAAAAAAAGAAAAGCAAAGGTATTTGAAAATAGGGAGAAGATAGTTCTTGGATTCTTTATTTCTGAGGTTTTTGGTTTTTTTAGATCACGGAGAATCAATTTAGTTTCTAAAGAACCTATCTTGATTAAAGGGAGAGA
>NW_018397284.1:29969-30074 GCF_002168275.2 Theobroma umbraticum
AGATGCAACAACAGTGTCCTACTTTCTTGAATAGGGTTTAGAGAGAACTCTATATTCTCGATAGTGTATGCCTAATATCTAAATCTGCATGAATCCATCTAGGTA
>NW_018397284.1:30084-30386 GCF_002168275.2 Theobroma umbraticum
ATTAGTTTGGTTTTCTTTTAAATTCTTTAGCCCAATTAGGTGAGCTTTTTTTTCTTTTTTTTTTATTTTTATTCTGATTTTTATTTTACTTATTTTTTGGGATTTTAGAAAATTAAGAGCTTACATTAAATAAACAAAAACTCTCCGATGACAAAATTTGAAGAAAGTTCTGAATAATAGCTTCTTAAAAATTTCTAGGTAAGAGATTTTTTTTAAATTCTATCATAAGTGTTAGAGTTTTCAAGAAATATTTCAATATGGAAGAGTTTTTGTTTATTTGGTTGAATGGAATAAAATTAAAT
>NW_018397284.1:30396-30607 GCF_002168275.2 Theobroma umbraticum
ACTAAAAGATAATAAATAATTAATTAGGTACCAATTAAATTGACATTGTAAGGGTGCTCTTACCTTCCTCACACATAATTGCATTCTCAAATCAAAATCTGTTTTGTAGACCAAAACCTATTCTTTTTCATGAACCTAAGTCAAGCCTAGGACATCATTAGGAAAAGAAGATTCACCTAGGTGGCCAATCGCACTTAAATAAAAAAGATTG
>NW_018397284.1:30617-30772 GCF_002168275.2 Theobroma umbraticum
CTCTTAAATCAAATTGTTGAGTTTCAAGACTCATACGTTATGACAACTTGACGACTCCACTGGAGACTCTTGATATTTGAGCCTATAACTAATTTGTTGTGTTAAGTTTTTTAATTCATGAGAGTTTAAATTTATTCTTTTACTTATTTATTCAT
>NW_018397284.1:31116-31230 GCF_002168275.2 Theobroma umbraticum
ATTGAACCTTTCTACTAGTAGCCTATAATGGGTGAAGATTGGCGTGCCTTATTATTCTAGAATGGACGACAATGAGGATCAATTTGGGAACTTTTAGCTTTATGTCTAACCTAA
>NW_018397284.1:31240-31361 GCF_002168275.2 Theobroma umbraticum
TTGTAAACCATATGGAGCCAATCCTAAGCAAAGCCTTCCTACCGTGTCACATAGAAAACACCAAGAAATAGGTACACATAATTTTGTTGTTTTAACTTGTTTAATTTTTGTATTTTTACAA
>NW_018397284.1:31461-31547 GCF_002168275.2 Theobroma umbraticum
GTTTTTTAATTCATGAGAGTTTAAATTTATTCTTTTACTTATTTATTCATATTTTGTTGCATGTAATTTATTTATTCACACACAAC
>NW_018397284.1:31557-31805 GCF_002168275.2 Theobroma umbraticum
ATGCATAAGCCTTCAACCAAGGCTTTTTCCATTTTAAGAGGAAGTAAAGTACCCTACTCTTGTGAGGTGATAACCTCGGCATGGGCAAGTGAAATACTTCCACTCAAATTGAACGTTTCTACTAGTAGCCTATAATGGGTGAAGATTGGTGTGCCTTATTATTCTAGAATGGACGACAATGAGGATCAATTTGAGAACTTTTAGCTTTATGTCTAACCTAAACCTAGCATATTGTAAACCATATGGAG
>NW_018397284.1:31952-32101 GCF_002168275.2 Theobroma umbraticum
TTTTTGTATTTTTACAAGCATGCACTTGCATCATGCATCAATCATATCAATATGACTACCATATGTTGTTTTGTATTAACTTGTTTAATTTTTGAATTTTTACAATCATGCACTTGCATCATGCATTAATCAGATAAGGATATCTGCCA
>NW_018397284.1:32250-32401 GCF_002168275.2 Theobroma umbraticum
ACAATCATGCACTTGCATTGTGCATCCATCACATAGGCATATTTGCCACGTGACTTATGGTAAGAAAGTCTCTTTTCGTTATTTATTGTTGTGTGGAAAATATTCAAAACATATTTAGAACATGCATTTACATAACCAAGATTTTTTCATA
>NW_018397284.1:32577-32765 GCF_002168275.2 Theobroma umbraticum
GTGAAATAAGGTCCTCAAGATAGCTCAACCACCAAAGCCACCGACTCGCCATGCGTACAATATTCGTCTACAAACTTGGATTATGGAAAACGAGCAATTAATGCAAATGGACCAAATGAAGAAGGTTCAAGACTAGATGAAAGAGAAGTTGGCTAGGATGATGGAGTTAATTATGAACATTAGTAAAG
>NW_018397284.1:32775-33003 GCF_002168275.2 Theobroma umbraticum
GGTTATAGAACGTGCCAACCAAACCAACCAACAAACTTCAAGCAACAATGATCTTGTGTACCAATCCCTAATTTCTCAAAAACAACACTAGTATCCCATACAATCCATGAGTGGACATCTTTATGGCAGATAATCATCAACATAGGGATTGACCATTAGAGTAAATCTTGTTAATCTTATTACAGTCTCAGACCTCGATGATCGGAGAGAACAAAAAAAGTTGAGTAA
>NW_018397284.1:33013-33178 GCF_002168275.2 Theobroma umbraticum
GAGGTTGTAAATAATCTAAAAACACATAAAAAATTTGATTTTTCAAAGGAACGATTGCATGCTATGGAGGGCACAAATGCCTTGGGTTCGATTGATGCATTAGAATTGAGTCTTGTACGTAAGCTAGTGGATTCCTCCAAAGTTCAAGATTCTAGACTTCAAGAA
>NW_018397284.1:33188-33374 GCF_002168275.2 Theobroma umbraticum
ACTAAGTGTCCAATGGCACATGTCACATTTATTTTTGTAAGATGACTGCTTACACTCACAACCAAGGGCAGAGCTTTCTTACGTGATGGCCCCTTAAAATTTTTAAATTTTGTATATATTCTTTTAATGGTCCTTTCAAAATAATTTTTTTATTTAATAATTAATACAAATAAAAAATAACAAAAT
>NW_018397284.1:33724-33840 GCF_002168275.2 Theobroma umbraticum
ATATTTTTTTTCTTTTTGTTATGTCAAATGTGGTATCTATCTTCTAATTGCCATGTTCTTCTTTTTTCTATTATGTGGATTTTGTTTTCCATGATTTTAATTTTTAAAAATTAATA
>NW_018397284.1:33850-33946 GCF_002168275.2 Theobroma umbraticum
TAGTTTTCAAATATAAGTTGTAGTGTTGCACTGTTGCACTGTTGCTTAAAATTTTATCAATATATCATTGTTTTAATTAATCATAATTATGTAAGA
>NW_018397284.1:33956-34028 GCF_002168275.2 Theobroma umbraticum
TGAATATATCTTTTTATGTGCTTTATGTTTTATATTTATTTGAAAGAAAATTATCTTGAATATAGCCTTTAA
>NW_018397284.1:34038-34177 GCF_002168275.2 Theobroma umbraticum
TTATATAAGAAGAAATTATTAATTTTATATATCTTATTTAACTATTTATATTTTATACATTGTAGTTTTATACTTAATATTTTAAGTTTAAGGATAAAATAAAAATATGGGATGTTGATTGCATTAATTTTTTTTTTCA
>NW_018397284.1:34187-34276 GCF_002168275.2 Theobroma umbraticum
AAGTATAAGTATATTGAAAACAATTGACAAATTCTTTAAAAGAAAATATGCAAATCGTATTAACGATTTTCTTAGACTTAAGCCACTAA
>NW_018397284.1:34286-34360 GCF_002168275.2 Theobroma umbraticum
TTCAACTCATGAACAAGAGCAATGTAAATCAAAATGTCCAAAACTCAATCTTAAAGAAATTGATGGTTTTCAGT
>NW_018397284.1:34370-34479 GCF_002168275.2 Theobroma umbraticum
TAATTGATAAATTTGAATTCAGAAAACATAGTCGAGTACAACTTTCTTGAAAAACTATTATAAGTCTTTCTTTACTTGATTTTCATATTATTATAAAATTATTCTCTAT
>NW_018397284.1:34489-34684 GCF_002168275.2 Theobroma umbraticum
TTGATCATTGGTTAAATTTAACATATTAGTTTTTAAAATTTTTAAATCTTATTCTTTGGTCTTTGCCCTCCAACAAAAGTTAACTAGGTCCGCCCTTGCTCGCAACAATAAGTTGTTGATGCATTGTTTTCAGGACAGCCTCAAAGGATCGTCCATCATATAGTACAACAAGTTAGATAAAAGCCATGTCCACTC
>NW_018397284.1:34694-34860 GCF_002168275.2 Theobroma umbraticum
TTACCACAAGCATTCGTAGCTCAATATAAACACGTGGCAGACATAGCTCCACAGCTTTTGACGTTCCAAAGCATGGTGAAGAAAGCTATTGAAGGCTTCAAAGACTACGCTTGAAGGTGGAGAGATATTGCCTCACTAGTTCGGCCACCATTTATTGAAAGGGAAA
>NW_018397284.1:34870-35022 GCF_002168275.2 Theobroma umbraticum
ATATGTTAACACTCTAAAAGCCTTATATTATCAAAGGTTGATAAAAAAATGTCACCATATGGTTTTGTCAGGTAAAATAATTGAAAGTGCAATCAAAAGTGGCATGATTGATGATCCTAAGAACGGAAATGTGCCAAAGAAAAAGGAAGACA
>NW_018397284.1:35032-35362 GCF_002168275.2 Theobroma umbraticum
AATCTCATATGAAAGGCATCAAGCAAAAGGGTACACATCTTATTAACCCCATCCCACTTAGCAACTTTATTACCCCACTTTAAATAAAATCTTTGAAAACCCATATCTTTATCAATGGGTACCACAACCAACACCTTCAACACCATCCCAATTGAACGTTGGACTAAGCAACAATGTAAAAAATCATGGGGAACCAAGGAACAATCAAGAAAAAATTGAATTCAACCTCATTCCCATATCTTATACTAATTTACTTCCCCAACTTATCGAGAGTCGCCTTTTGACACCAGTCCACTTAAGCCCATTAAAACCTCCTTACCCAAAATGGTA
>NW_018397284.1:35580-35811 GCF_002168275.2 Theobroma umbraticum
AGGGGCATCGATAAATGCTTTAGGTGACAAGATGGTTTATGCAAATGATCAATACAGAAAGGAGTGAAGATGAGGTGGTAATGCTTTGGAGCTGAGTAGTTAAAAGGCGATAGAGTTACCAATTTTATAAACCTTTTAGGTAGCGACACAGTGAATCACAATCTTTAATGTTTATGTCCAAAAGCTTTTAGAAGTTTTAAGTAAGATGGGTTTCTTTTGTCATGAAATGAC
>NW_018397284.1:35897-36115 GCF_002168275.2 Theobroma umbraticum
TCACTTCCATGCATTATTTTTATGATACATCACCATATTTCTTCAATTTACCCACTTTTGGGTATTTGAATAATGAATGTGAAAACAATAATAATAATATAGGATTTGATTTTGAAAGAAACACAAAATTGAAGAACTTTATAATGAATAGAATGCAAATGATTGCCCTTTGTCTTTTGACTTGCTAAGAATGGTTGAACAAAAAGAATGATAGATCA
>NW_018397284.1:36306-36383 GCF_002168275.2 Theobroma umbraticum
TGCCAAGATATGCCAAGACTTGGAACAAATGTCATGGTATGCAAGCTGTTGTTGAAACTAGAATGCAAAGTAATCAA
>NW_018397284.1:36393-36575 GCF_002168275.2 Theobroma umbraticum
AGGTGAACCAAGCTTGGAATGTTAAGGAAAAATTGAACGTAACATCATGAACTTGAGACACATAGATTGAAAGAAAATCTTCAAAGATTGCTCTTTAATGGAAGTAATCGTAATTGAGATGACAAATGGTCATCTTTGATATCCCCCTTTCACAATTATGAAATTATCTACTTGTTATCCCC
>NW_018397284.1:36585-36722 GCF_002168275.2 Theobroma umbraticum
TTGAATTCCTTTTTAATTTGAACTTTAAATAAGGATCACCCTCCACTCTGGGGGACAAATGCAAAGAAGGATTAAGGTGTTAGTTTAAATTAAAAAAATGCCTTGTATTGATCAAGGCTCAACATCATACAAAGAAA
>NW_018397284.1:36822-36983 GCF_002168275.2 Theobroma umbraticum
ATGACATTAGTGATAGAATGGATAACATTGATAAGGAAGATGATAATGGAGTGTTAAGGAAAAATTTAGAATTAGGTGATGCATTGTTAGTTGATGTTCAGTGTTCTAGTGAAAATGATGATAAGGAAATTAGGGATAGTAGAGAATGATCTAGCAAATGA
>NW_018397284.1:37284-37444 GCF_002168275.2 Theobroma umbraticum
ATGAACCAAAGAAAGTTAGGGTAGCTTGCAAAAAAGGTTGTTCATGGATAGTTTATGCACGTTATGACTCAATAGATCATGGATTTTGCATTAATACATATAATCAGGAGCACAAGTGTATTAAGACCAATAAGAATAATTTATTGTCTACTATAAACAC
>NW_018397284.1:37696-37877 GCF_002168275.2 Theobroma umbraticum
AAAAAAAGAAAAGCAAAGGTATTTGAAAATGGGGAGAAGATAGTTCTTGAGTTCCTGGATTCTTGATTTCTTAGGTTTTGGTTTTTTTAGATCTAGGAGAATCAATTTAGTTTTTAAAGAACCTCTATTGATTAAAGGGAGAGACAAAGAAAAAAGATGCAACAACAGTGTCCTACTTTCT
>NW_018397284.1:38200-38318 GCF_002168275.2 Theobroma umbraticum
AATAAAATTAAATATTTAATAGGACTAAAAGATAATAAATAATTAATTAGGTACCAATTAAATTGGCATTGTAAGGGTGCTCTTACCAATTTTTGTATTTTTACAAGCATGCACTTGC
>NW_018397284.1:38418-38556 GCF_002168275.2 Theobroma umbraticum
AGTGATGAATGAACAAAGAACAAAATGGCCGTAATGTCTTGGTGATG
Organism: Theobroma umbraticum; assembly: GCF_002168275.2. Classification (NCBI taxonomy): domain Eukaryota; kingdom Viridiplantae; phylum Streptophyta; class Magnoliopsida; order Malvales; family Malvaceae; genus Theobroma; species Theobroma umbraticum. Next base: position 38,466 of record NW_018397284.1, read on the forward strand.
AAAAAAAGGAAAGCATTCAAAAGAGAAAAAGAGTTCAAAAAAATGCAAAAACTTCAAGAATGAAACATGATTTGATTAAAAAAGAAAAGAA
>NW_018397284.1:38583-38717 GCF_002168275.2 Theobroma umbraticum
CTTTGAAAGACCATAAATATGGATGCATGACATCATCATAGTATTTAAGCGTTTGCATACTATGATAACAATTTGCATCTTGTCCATTCAAAGATGATATTTGTTTAAATTTTTTTCAAGTTACATAGCCTTAT
>NW_018397284.1:38822-39029 GCF_002168275.2 Theobroma umbraticum
AAAGTTATGTAGCGCCATTCAAGATGAGGAGTTTAAAGCTAGATAGCCTCATTCCAGATAAAGAGGTTACAGCTACGCAACCTCATTTTAAATGAAGAGTTTTTTTAAAGTTACAGAACCTTATTCTAGATGAAGAGTAATTTTTATGTTGCGCGACCTCATTCTAGATGAAGAGTTTAAAGTTACGTAGCCTTATTCCAAATGAGG
>NW_018397284.1:39337-39543 GCF_002168275.2 Theobroma umbraticum
TGTTTGAAGTGTCTATTGAATTTTAAAAATATAAAAAAAATAAAAAATATGAAATTATAAAAGAGGGATAAATATGAAAGTCTAAGGATATGTTCACACCAATCCTAATCTTAAATTAAATGGAAATCTAATAAAAGATTAAGTTAAGGTCCAATTGAAAAGCATGAAAATATTTTCCAAAAAATATTTTCAATAACTTTGAGTGT
>NW_018397284.1:39553-39733 GCF_002168275.2 Theobroma umbraticum
GAAAATGCATTTAGAAAGTACAACTTTTTACAAAGTCAATGGAAAACATGCCGTTGACTTTGTAAATTGTTTTACACCTTGAAACAGTGTAAGACAACTTTCAAAACAAAGCTCCCTCTTTGTCCAACTATCTCAACCTTCTTCTTCCTCTCCCCTTCATGTGTCATGACTTTCCTTATC
>NW_018397284.1:39853-39989 GCF_002168275.2 Theobroma umbraticum
TTCCTTCTTTCTTTCTTTCTCTTTTTTTTTTCTATCAAAATTGCGTGTGTGTGTGTCTCTCTCTCCTATTGCAACGGCCACCAGTGGCCTACAACTCCTATAGCTCCCATTCTCTTTCTTTTCCTCTTTCCTTTCT
>NW_018397284.1:40352-40528 GCF_002168275.2 Theobroma umbraticum
GAAGCTAATAATAAAACTAATTTTCTCAAAACTAGTTAACTATGGTTAATCCCTCAAAAAAAAGCTTTTTTTAGCATGTATGTAATTTGAATAATCTTTCATTTTTTTATTGTATTTGGATAATAATTTGTTGAATTTAATTAAATTATTAAGGTATTATTTTTTAGATTATAATG
>NW_018397284.1:40538-40692 GCF_002168275.2 Theobroma umbraticum
ATTTTTTTAAGAAAACTTTTGATGATAAGTTTCTTTTGAAAATGAATAGTAAAAATTATTTTTCATAAAACAATCCAAACAATAGAAAATATTTTTGACCGTCTATCCAAACAACAGAAAATATTAGATTTTCTTGTAAAATATTTTACTCAAG
>NW_018397284.1:40792-40917 GCF_002168275.2 Theobroma umbraticum
TTTCTATGATTTTAATTTTTAAAAATTAATACATTATTATATAGTTTTCAAATATAAGTTGTAGTGTTACTCTGTTGCTTAAAATTTTATCAATATATCATTTTTTAATTAATCATAATTATGTA
>NW_018397284.1:41011-41133 GCF_002168275.2 Theobroma umbraticum
TTGTAGTTTTATATTTAATATTTTAAGTTTAAGGATAAAATAAAAATATTGGATCTTGATTGCATTAATTTTTTTTTCAATTTTGATTAAAGTATAAGTATATTGAAAACAATTGACATATT
>NW_018397284.1:41327-41437 GCF_002168275.2 Theobroma umbraticum
TCATGAACAAGAGCAATGTGAATCAAAATGTCCAAAACTCAATCTTAAAGAAATTCATGGTTTTCAGTATATAATCAATAATTGATAAATTTGAATTCAGAAAACATGGT
>NW_018397284.1:41455-41561 GCF_002168275.2 Theobroma umbraticum
AAAACTATTATAAGTCTTTCTTTCTTGATTTTCATATTATTATAAAATTATTCTCTACTATCAATCATTTGATCATTGGTGAAATTTAACATATTAGTTTTTAAAA
>NW_018397284.1:41571-41727 GCF_002168275.2 Theobroma umbraticum
TTATTCTTTGGTTTTTGCCCCCCAACAAAAGTTAACCAGGTCCGCCCTTGCTCGCAACGATAAGTTGTTGATCCATTGTTTTCAAGACACCCTCAAAGGATCGTCCATCAGACAATACAACAATTTAGATAAAAGCCATGTCCACTCATGGAAGGA
>NW_018397284.1:42052-42239 GCF_002168275.2 Theobroma umbraticum
AAAGTGGCATGATTGATGATCCTAAAAACGAAAATGTGCCAAAGAAAAAGGAAGTCAAAGCACACATAATCTCATATGAAAGGCATCAAGCAAGAAGGTACACATCTAATTAACCTTATCCCACTTAGCAACCTTATTACCCTACTTTAAATTAAATCTTCGAAAACCCATATCTTTATCAGTGGGT
>NW_018397284.1:42440-42564 GCF_002168275.2 Theobroma umbraticum
CTTGCCCAAAATGGTACAATGTCAATGCTCATTGTGATTCAAGGACATTCAATCAAAAATTGCACAGCCATAAAACATAAGGTGCAAGGTTTGATGAATGCTAGACTGTTAAACTTTTCAAAGA
>NW_018397284.1:42664-42812 GCF_002168275.2 Theobroma umbraticum
CATGAACAAGAGCAATGTGAATCAAAATGTCCAAAACTCAATATTAAAGAAATTCATGGTTTTCAGTATATAATCAATAATAGATAAATTTGAATCCAGAAAACATGGTCGAGTACAACTTTCTTGAAAAACTATTATAAGTCTTTCT
>NW_018397284.1:42822-42896 GCF_002168275.2 Theobroma umbraticum
TCATATTATTATAAAATTATTCTTTACTATCAATCTTTTGATCATTGGTGAAATTTAACATATTAGTTTTTAAA
>NW_018397284.1:42906-43063 GCF_002168275.2 Theobroma umbraticum
CTTATTCTTTGGTTTTTGCCCCCCAACAAAAGTTAACCAAGTCCGCCCTTGCTTGCAACGATAAGTTGTTGATCCATTGTTTTCAAGACACCCTCGAAGGATAGTCCATCAGACAATACAACAATTTAGATAAAAGCCATGTCCACTCATGGAAGGA
>NW_018397284.1:43165-43276 GCF_002168275.2 Theobroma umbraticum
TGACCTTCCAAAGCATGGAGAAGAAAGTTATTGAAGGCTTCAAAGACTATGCTTGAGGGTGGAGAGATATTGCCTCACTAGTTCAGCCACCATTTATTGAAAGGGAAATAA
>NW_018397284.1:43289-43437 GCF_002168275.2 Theobroma umbraticum
CAAAGAAAAAGGAAGACAAAGCACACATAATCTCATATGAAAGGCATCAAGCAAGAAGGTACACATCTTATTAACCTTATCCCACTTAGCAACATTATTACCCTACTTTAAATTAAATCTTCGAAAACCCATATCTTTATCAGTGGGT
>NW_018397284.1:43577-43728 GCF_002168275.2 Theobroma umbraticum
CAGTCCACTTAAGCCTATTAAAACGTCCTTGCCCAAAATGGTACAATGTCAATGTTCATTGTGATTCAAGGACATTCAATCAAAAATTGCACAGTCCTAAAACATAAGGTGCAAGGTTTGATGAATGCTAGACTGTTAAACTTTTCAAAGA
>NW_018397284.1:43828-43932 GCF_002168275.2 Theobroma umbraticum
GAAAGAGTTTTTGTTTATTTGGTTGAATGGAATAAAATTAAATATTTAATAGGATTAAAAGATAATAAATAATTAATTAGGTACCAATTAAATCGGCATTGTAA
>NW_018397284.1:44310-44468 GCF_002168275.2 Theobroma umbraticum
ATATTTATGGTGAAATAAGGTCCTCAAGATAGCTCAACCACCAAAGCCACCGAATCACCATGCATACAATATTCGCCTACAAACTAGGATTATGGAAAACGAGGAATTAGTGCAAATGGACCAAATGAAGAAGGTTCAAGACGAGATGAAAGAGAAGT
>NW_018397284.1:44504-44664 GCF_002168275.2 Theobroma umbraticum
CTCAAAAACAAGACTAGTATCCCATACCATCCATGGGTGGACATCTTTATGGCAAATAATCATCAACGTAGGGAATGACCATTAGAGTAAATCCTGTCAATCTTAGTACAATCTCAGACCTCGATGATCGGAGAGAACAAAAAAAGTTGAGTAAAAGTAT
>NW_018397284.1:44799-44972 GCF_002168275.2 Theobroma umbraticum
TACTTAAGCTAGCTGATTCCTCCTAAGTTCAAGATTCTAGACTTCAAGAAGTATAATGGGACTAAGTGTCCAATGGCACATGTCACCTTTATTTTTGCAAGATGACTGCTTACACTCAGAACCAGGGGCGGAGCTTTCATAAGTGATGGCCCCTTAAAATTTTTTAAATTTTG
>NW_018397284.1:45043-45313 GCF_002168275.2 Theobroma umbraticum
TCCTCACTCAGCTTTAACCTTTTTTTATTTTGTTTTTTCTTTTAATTTATATATATATTTTTTATTTATTTATTTATTTCATTTCTATTATATTTGATCATGTGCTCCAAGCTCCAAAGAATTTCTTCCCTAAATTTCCAGAAACCATCAACCATATTTTTTTTTTCTTTTTGTTATGTTAAATGTGGTATCTATCTTCTAGTTGCCATGTTCTTATTTTTTCTATTATGTGGATTTTGTTTTCTATGATTTTAATTTTTAAAAATTAAT
>NW_018397284.1:45413-45669 GCF_002168275.2 Theobroma umbraticum
TTGGCCGCTGCATATGCCAATACCAAGTGTGCAAATAAAATAAATACTTCAAGTACACAAGAAAATTATTTTTATTATTATTATTATTATTATAAAATTGAAAATTAACAAAAAAGTCATTCTTTGCATGCATAATAAAATAACAATTTCCTTGTTTCTAACACACCATTGCTCTGCAGATGCAAATATTTGCATGTACAACTAAAATAACAATTTCCATTATGTTGCTCAGTTAAAAAAAAATTCAAGTAAAACA
>NW_018397284.1:45768-46026 GCF_002168275.2 Theobroma umbraticum
ATAACTATGTTTGAATTCATAATCAATCATTTTACATGAGTAACAAATAGAATACTAGCAATTTTGTATTTTTTTAATTTGACAATAATTTTTTAATTATGCTATCACTGTGATAATTAATTCATCTTCGGCTCTTGTTTAAAGGATAACGAAATCATTGTATAAACTGTAACAGCGAACCATGTCCTTGTACATAAAAAGTACTGCCCTGATCTTAGTACAATGCCTTGTATTATAAGCAAAGTTAAAAAGTTTCAA
>NW_018397284.1:46049-46201 GCF_002168275.2 Theobroma umbraticum
CTAACATTTAAACATGTGCATACTATAACATCAAATATATGAAAACATTTAATTATTGGCTAAAAAAAAGTTCTAGCAAAATATTCAGGTAAATAAACTGTTCAATTTTGCAGGTCTAGGATATTTAAGAGACGTGTATTGGAGATTGATGC
>NW_018397284.1:46386-46601 GCF_002168275.2 Theobroma umbraticum
GCTATCCCTGTAATTTTTTTAGAAATTCTTCTTAGCAAATTTTGTTATCTCTACCCCCGAGCATTTTATTCATTAATTAATATATAACTTTCTTGTCTAAAAGAACAGAGTTTGAACTTTTCTTTCAATCATTTAAAAGAAAAATTCGGAAAATGAAAGCTTTCTGAAGCTCAAACTGTTTCTCAACAAATCCACCAATGAACATCTCACAGAAA
>NW_018397284.1:47078-47224 GCF_002168275.2 Theobroma umbraticum
TGAAGGAATTAAGTTTTTTATTTTTTGTTTCAAATCCCTAATCAATAATTTGTTGACATTTAGATGAGTAAAAAGAAAAAAACACAATTCCTAATCAGTAAATTTTAATACCACATCATCTGCCATGTGACAGTGACATTATCAAG
>NW_018397284.1:47234-47493 GCF_002168275.2 Theobroma umbraticum
CACATGCCCCATGAAAGATGATGTGGTATCAAAAATTGATGATTATAATATTGACTAATAAAAATTAATCAACAGTTAATATGATGAGTTTATTTGATCTGAAATAAAAATTTAAGAACTTATTTAAATACAAATAAAAAATTAAAGATTAAATTAACTTTTTTAATAATTTGAAGACTTATTTGAATATTTAGTAAAACCATTTAATCAGAGTCCCTAGGCTCTTTCACCGACTAGGGAGGCAAGTGGCACTCAAACC
>NW_018397284.1:47503-47572 GCF_002168275.2 Theobroma umbraticum
TGCCCATGACACTTAAAAAGATATGATCTCACTCATGTATCTCTTTACTTAATTAAAGCTTGATAAATA
>NW_018397284.1:47950-48135 GCF_002168275.2 Theobroma umbraticum
AATTGAACCACCGGCTACGAATAGCATTCTTTTAAATAAAAAGGCATATACACAAAATAGTCAGTGCATTAGTATCATTGTTTTACTTTTTTTTTTTAATTGTTATCTTTTGAAAAGCTACTCTTCTTTCTCTTGGCTAGTGGCAATAAATCCCTTTATGTGTCGCCCTGCAACAGAGATAAACC
>NW_018397284.1:48407-48567 GCF_002168275.2 Theobroma umbraticum
TTGGCTGAAAGCACTTGTTTTCACCATCGTCAACCGCACTCGTTTTTCACTCTCTGACAGCCCCTTGCATTTAGGAAACCCTCATAAGCTTGTGCCACCTTTGGATTTGAGATTGTACGGTCAAGATCAGATTCCTGATCTTACTAGTATTCCATCCCCA
>NW_018397284.1:48676-48811 GCF_002168275.2 Theobroma umbraticum
AAAAAGCCGAATTGTCTATATAACTCGCAATCCTTTAGATGTCATTGTTTCTTTGTGGCACTTCCTTCGAGGCATAGAATGTCCGGATTGGCCATTGGAGGAATGTTTTGAGATGTTTTGTGGAGGGGAGGAGTC
>NW_018397284.1:48911-49023 GCF_002168275.2 Theobroma umbraticum
CCATAATGGGTGAAGATTGGCGTGCCTTATTAGTCTAGAATGGACGACAATGAGAAACAATTTGGGAACTTTTAGCTTTATGTCTAACCTAAACCTAGCATATTGCAAACCT
>NW_018397284.1:49309-49525 GCF_002168275.2 Theobroma umbraticum
CAAATATTCAAAACATATTTAGAACATGCATTTACATAACCAAGATTTTTTCATGTAAACATACATTTGCACAATTACATGAGAAGCATTGTAATTCAAATTTATGGTGAAATAAGGTCATCAAGATAGCTCAACCACCAAAGCCACCGACTCGCCATGCATACAAAATTCACCTACAAACTAGGATTATGGAAAACGAGCAATTAGTGCAAATGG
>NW_018397284.1:49593-49732 GCF_002168275.2 Theobroma umbraticum
CAACCAACAAACTTCAAGCAACAATGATCCTGTGTACCAACCCCTAATTTCTAAAAAACAACACTAGTATCCCATACCATCCATGGGTGGACATCTTTATTGCAAATAATCATCAACATAGGGAATGACCATTAAAGTA
>NW_018397284.1:49742-49831 GCF_002168275.2 Theobroma umbraticum
ATCTTATTACAATCTCAGACCTCGATGATCGGAGAAAACAAAAAAAGTTGTGTAAAAGTATGTTTAAGGTTGTAAATAATCTGAAAACA
>NW_018397284.1:49841-50083 GCF_002168275.2 Theobroma umbraticum
TTGATTTTTTAGAGGAACGATTGCTTGCTATAGAGGGCACAAATGCCTTGGGTTCCATTGATGCATTAGAATTGAGTCTTGTACTTAAGCTAGTTGATTCCTTCTAAGTTCAAGATTCTAGACTTCAAGGAGTATGATGGGACTAAGTGTCCAATGGCATATGTCACCTTTATTTTTGTAAGATGACTACTTACACTCATAACCAGGGGCGGAGCTTACTTAAGTGATGGCCCCTTAAAATT
>NW_018397284.1:50165-50265 GCF_002168275.2 Theobroma umbraticum
AAAATGATCTCACATTCCTCACTCAGATTTAACCTTTTCTATTTTATTTTTTCTTTTAATTTATATAATTTTTTATTTTTATTTATTTATTTATTTCATT
>NW_018397284.1:50467-50678 GCF_002168275.2 Theobroma umbraticum
TTTTAATTTTTAAAAATTAATAAATTATTATATAATTTTTAAATATAAGTTGTAGTGTTGCACTGTTGCTTAAAATTTTATCAATATATCATTTTTTTAATTAATCATAATTATGCAAGAGGAATTAACTTGAATATATCTTTTTATGTGCTTTACATTTTATAGTTAATTGAAAGGAAATTATCTTGAATATAGCCTTTAAACAATCTTG
>NW_018397284.1:50929-51099 GCF_002168275.2 Theobroma umbraticum
AAGATGCAAATCGTATTAATGATTTTCTTAGACTTAAGCCACTAAGCCTCAATGTTTCAATTCATGAACAAAAGCAATGTGAATCAAAATGTCCAAAACTCAATCTTAAAAAAATCGATGGTTTTCAGTATATAATCAATAATTGATAAATTTGAATTCAGAAAACATGG
>NW_018397284.1:51287-51476 GCF_002168275.2 Theobroma umbraticum
TTCTTTAGTCTTTGCCCCCCAACAAAAGTTAACTAGGTTCGCCCTTGCTTGCAATGATAAGTTGTTGACCCATTGTTTTCAAGACAGCTTCAAAGGATCGTCCATCAGATAGTACAACAAGTTAGATAAAAGCCATGTCCACTCACGGAAGGATTTACCACAAGCATTCGTAGCTCAATATAAACACGT
>NW_018397284.1:51486-51601 GCF_002168275.2 Theobroma umbraticum
ACTCCAGAGCTTTTGACCTTCCAAAGTATGGAGAACAAAGCTATTGACGGCTTCAAAGACAATGCTTGAAGGTGGAGAGATATTGCCTCACTAGTTCAGCCACCATTTATTGAAA
>NW_018397284.1:51701-51810 GCF_002168275.2 Theobroma umbraticum
AAAAGATTGATAATAGAGAATAATTTTATAATAATATGAAAATCAAGAAAAGAAGGACTTATAATAGTTTTTCAAGAAAGTTATTCTCGACCATGTTTTCTGAATTCAA
>NW_018397284.1:51820-52004 GCF_002168275.2 Theobroma umbraticum
TATTGATTATATACTGAAAACCATTGATTTCTTTAAGATTGAGTTTTGGACATTTTCATTCACATTGCTCTTGTTCATGAGTTGAACCATTGAGGCTTAGTGGCTTAAGTCTAAGAAAATCATTAATACAATTTGCATCTTTTCTTTTAAAGAATATGTCAATTGCTTTCAATATACTTATACT
>NW_018397284.1:52350-52483 GCF_002168275.2 Theobroma umbraticum
TCCTCTTACATAATTATGATTAATTAAAAAAATGATATATTGATAAAATTTTAAACAACAGTCCAACACTACAACTTACATTTGAAAATTATATAATAATTTATTAATTTTTAAAAATTAAAATCATAGAAAA
>NW_018397284.1:52822-52974 GCF_002168275.2 Theobroma umbraticum
GGTTGTGAGTGTAAGCAATCATCTTACAAAAATAAAGGTGACATGTGCCATTGGGCACTTAGTCCCATCATACTTCTCGAAGTCTAGAATCTTGAACCTAGGAGGAATCAACTAGCTTAAGTACAATACTCAATTCTAATGCATCAATGGAA
>NW_018397284.1:52989-53134 GCF_002168275.2 Theobroma umbraticum
CCTTCCATAGCATGCAATCGTTCCTCTAAAAAATCAATTTTTTTATGTGTTTTTAGATTATTTACAACCTCGAACATACTTTTACTCAACCTTTTTTGTTCTCTCCGATCATCGAGGTCTGAGATTGTAATAAGATTAACAGGAT
>NW_018397284.1:53396-53524 GCF_002168275.2 Theobroma umbraticum
TTGGTCCATTTGCACTAATTGCTCGTTTTCCATAATCCTAGTTTGTAGGTGAATATTGTATGCATGGCGAGTTAGTGGCTTTGGTGGTTGAGCTATCTTGAGGACCTTATTTCACCATAAATATGAAT
>NW_018397284.1:53563-53742 GCF_002168275.2 Theobroma umbraticum
AGACTTTCTTATCATATGTCACGTGGCAAATATGCCTATGTGATGGATGCACAACGCAAGTGCATGATTATAAAAAAGAAAAAAAATTAAACAAGTTAGCATTCATACAAAACAACATATGGCATATATCCTTATCTGATTAATGCATGATGCAAGTGCATGATTGTAAAAATACAAAA
>NW_018397284.1:53842-53965 GCF_002168275.2 Theobroma umbraticum
ACACGTAATCTCATATGAAAGGCATCAAGCAAGAGGGTACACATCTTATTAACCTTATCCCACTTAGCTACCTTATTACCCCACTTTAAATAAAATCTTCGAAAACCCATATCTTTATTAGTG
>NW_018397284.1:54234-54418 GCF_002168275.2 Theobroma umbraticum
AAAATTACATAGCCCTAAAACATAAGGTGCAAGGTTTGATCAATGCTAGACTGCTAAACTTTTCAAAGAAAGAGGATCCAAACATCAACACAAATCCTTTGCCCTATCACATAGGGGCATCGATAAATGTTTTAGGTGACAAGATGGTTTATGCAAATGATCAATAAAGAAAGGAGTGAAGATG
>NW_018397284.1:54700-54820 GCF_002168275.2 Theobroma umbraticum
TTTTTATATCTCCTTTTTCATTTCACTTCCATGCATTATTTTTATGATACATCATCATATTTCTTGAATTTACCCATTTTTGGTATTTGAATAATGAATGTGAAAACAATAATAATAATT
>NW_018397284.1:54998-55138 GCF_002168275.2 Theobroma umbraticum
TAGAATACAAAGTAATCAAGCAGAAATTGAGGTGAACCAAGCTTGGAATGTTAATGAAAAATTGAAGGTAACATCATGAACTTGAAATACATAGATTGAAAGAAAATCTTCAAAGATTGCTCTTTAATGGAAGTAATCAT
>NW_018397284.1:55320-55577 GCF_002168275.2 Theobroma umbraticum
AAAAATGCCTTGTATTGATCAAGGCTCAACATCATACAAAGAAAAAAATTATCAAAAAAAAAAGTAAAAAGAAAGAAAAAGAGACCTAAGAGGCATGCAAAGATTAAGGTCTTGAGGAGAATTCTTCTCATGACTAGAAATGATCCTTAGTTTGATTACCCAGAAACACAGATTTTAGGTCTATTTGCCTTTTATTTTAAATGCCTTAGTGCGACCCTACGTAACGTACCTAGAAAAGTCCATTTGGATCAAGTATA
>NW_018397284.1:55804-55915 GCF_002168275.2 Theobroma umbraticum
TAAAACGGCGGCTTAGGCATGAATCTAACAGACACATGGAATAAGGGGCAAACATCGAAGTTCGCACAAGTAGTTAGCGAGATAGAGGCAAGATTTGATCAAATGTGCTCA
>NW_018397284.1:56015-56143 GCF_002168275.2 Theobroma umbraticum
CTTTGTATGGTCAAGATCAGATTCCTGAGCTTAGTAGTATTCCATCCCCAAGGTTGTTTGGCACCCACCTTGCGTATGCAGCTTTAGCAGAGTCAATCAAACAAGCAAAAAGCCGAATTGTCTATATA
>NW_018397284.1:56424-56545 GCF_002168275.2 Theobroma umbraticum
AAACCACACAAAGTAATGTTTCTCAGGTACGAGCAGTTGAAAGAAAACCCAATATTGCAAATAAAGAGGATCGTAGAGTTTATAGGCTTTCCTTTCTCTGTTGAGGAGGAAAGAGCAGGGG
>NW_018397284.1:57073-57228 GCF_002168275.2 Theobroma umbraticum
TTGATTTTGGTCAATATTTTAGTAACAGGATCAATTATTGTAGCATGTAGAGTCAGTTGCTGATTCAACCAGCCAGTTCAATGAAAGATTATGTTTTATTGGAAAGAAAGTTTATTTTGATTATAAAATAAGTATCAATTATGACAAATACATGA
>NW_018397284.1:57328-57610 GCF_002168275.2 Theobroma umbraticum
ATTTTATACATTGTAGTTTTATATTTAATATTTTAAGTTTAAGGATAAAATAAACATATTAGATGTTGATTGCATTAATTTTTTTTTCCAATTTTGATTAAAGTATAAGTATATTGAAAACAATTGACAAATTTTTTAAAAGAAAAGATGCAAATTGTATTAATGATTTTCTTAAACTTAAGCCACTAAGCCTCAATGCTTCAACTCAAGAACAAGAGCAATGTAAATCAAAATGTCCAAAAATCAATCTTAAAGAAATTGATGGTTTTCAGTATATAATCA
>NW_018397284.1:57620-57845 GCF_002168275.2 Theobroma umbraticum
AATTTGAATTCAGAAAACATGGTCGAGTACAACTTTCTTGAAAAACTATTATAAGTCTTACTTTTCTTGATTTTCATATTATTATGAAATTATTCTCTATTATCAATTTTTTGATCATTGGTTAAATTTAATATATTAGTTTTTAAAATTTTTAAATCTTATTCTTTGGTCTTTGCCCCCCAACAAAAGTTAACTAGGTCCGCCCTTGCTCGCAACAATAAGTTG
>NW_018397284.1:58033-58208 GCF_002168275.2 Theobroma umbraticum
AATATAAACACGTGACAGACATAGCTCCAGAGCTTTTGACCTTCCAAAGCATGGTGAAGAAAGCTATTGAAGGCTTCAAAGACTATGCTTGAAGGTGGAGAGATATTGCGTCACTAGTTCAGCCACCATTTATTGAAAGGGAAATAACAGTAATATATGTTAACACTCTAAAAGC
>NW_018397284.1:58554-58759 GCF_002168275.2 Theobroma umbraticum
GTACCACAACCAACACCTTCACCACCATCCCAATTCAATGTTGGACTAAGCAACAATGCAAACAATCATGGGGAACCAAGGAACAATCAAGAAAAAATTAAATTCACCCTCATTCCCATATCTTATACCAATTTACTTCCCCAACTTATCGAGAGTCACCTTTTGACACCAGTCCACTTAAGCCCATTAAAACCTCCTTACCCAA
>NW_018397284.1:58938-59122 GCF_002168275.2 Theobroma umbraticum
TTAGGTGACAAGATGGTTTATGCAAATGATCAATAAAGAAAGGAGTGAAGATGAAGTGGTAATGCTTTGGAGCTGAGTAGTTGAAAGGCGATAGACTTACCAATTTTATAGACCTTTTAGGTAGTGACATAGTGAATCACAATCTTTAATGTTTATGCCCAAAAGCTTTTAGAAGTTTTAAGTA
>NW_018397284.1:59528-59678 GCF_002168275.2 Theobroma umbraticum
GGAGTTGTTCTCATGATCATGCCAAGATATGCCAAGACTTGGAACAAATGTCATAGTACGCAAGCTGTTGTTGAAACTAGAATGCAAAGTAATCAAGCAGAAATCGAGGTGAACCAAGCTTGGAATGTTAAGGAAAAATTGAAGGTAACA
>NW_018397284.1:60009-60154 GCF_002168275.2 Theobroma umbraticum
TTGAGCTTATTGAATTCCTTTTTAATTTGAACTTTAAATAAGGATCACCCTCCGCTCGAGGGGACAAAAGCAAAGAAGGATTAAGATCTTGCTTTAAATTAAAAAAATGCCTTGTATTGATCAAGGCTCAACATCATACAAAGAA
>NW_018397284.1:60204-60368 GCF_002168275.2 Theobroma umbraticum
AGGAGAATCCTTCTCATGACTAGAAATGATCCTTAGTTTGATTACCCATAAACATATATTTTTGGTCTATTTTCCTTTTCTTTTAAAACCCCTAGCGCTACCCTACGTAACGTACCTAGAAAAGTCCATTTAGATCAAGTATAGGTACTTAAATTGAAGAACCT
>NW_018397284.1:60378-60828 GCF_002168275.2 Theobroma umbraticum
TTCATCTATCCATCTTTGGAAAAATTTTAAATTTATCAAGTGCATGGTGGAACATCAGTCAAAAACAGAGAAGAAAAAAAATGAAAAAAGGGAAGTTCAAGTTGAAAACCCAAAATGGACGGCTTGGACACAATGATGAAAACACCTATGTTGAAAACCTAAAAAGGCGGCTTAGGCATGAATCTAATAGACACATGGAATAAGGGGCAAACACCAAAGTTCGTACAAGTAGTTAGCGAGATAGAGGCAAGATTTGATCAAATGTGCTTAAAAAAATCAAGGACATCATGGAATGAGTTTTTTTCTAGAAAGAATCTTAATTTAATGAAAAATGTTTGAATGTTGATTATTTAGATGCAAATTTGCTATCTTAGTTCACAATTTTTTTTCTTAATTCATTGTTTCCCCAATTTACCCCATATTTCCACCAATTTCTCATTTTACCATGAA
>NW_018397284.1:60838-61060 GCF_002168275.2 Theobroma umbraticum
TTGAAAATGCATTACATTTGTCATTAATTTGAAATGATAATAAACAGAAGATTAGAGCCATAAATTGAAATCATGGAAAAGAAAGCACTCCAGATAAGGAGGTTACTGATACGTAACCTCATTCTAAATGAAGAGTTTTTTTAAAGTTACAGAACCTTATTCTAGATAAAGAGTAATTTTTATGTTACGTGACCTCATTCTAGATGAAGAGTTTAAAGTTAC
>NW_018397284.1:61365-61608 GCF_002168275.2 Theobroma umbraticum
CCAAAATGGAGTCTATGTCTTTGCATAATTTCTGATTCTCAAGAAAAACGCAAAAAAGGCAACTGTAGACATCCTATTTTGTCTGAAGTGTCTATTGAATTTTAAAAATATAAAAAAAAATAAAAAATATGAAAATATAAAAGAAAGATAAATATGAAAAGATAAGGATATGTTCGCACCAATCCTAACCTTAAATTAAATGGAAATCTAAAAAGAGATTAAGTTAAGGTCCATTTGGAAAGC
>NW_018397284.1:62164-62402 GCF_002168275.2 Theobroma umbraticum
TCTCAAATGTTTAACTGAAATGTCAATGTTGTTTCAGTTCTAAAATCTATTGTTCGAGAGAAAAAAAAAGGATAGACTGAGCTCTAGTAGATCTTTTTATCATCAAAATCCTTCAAAAGTCTGTATTAAATTAATGAAGAATAAGCTAATAATAAAACTAATTTTCTCAAAATTAGTTAAGTAAAGTTAATCCCTCAAAAAAAAGCTTTTTTTAGCATGTATGTAATTTGAGTAATCT
>NW_018397284.1:62562-62869 GCF_002168275.2 Theobroma umbraticum
TTTAAATGCTTTTTTTTAAGAAAACTTTTGATGATAAGTTTCTTTTGAAAATGATTAGTGAAAATTATTTTTCATAAAACAATCCAAACAATAGAAAATATTTTTGACAATCTATCCAAACAATAGAAAATATTAGATTTTCTTGTGAAATATTTTACTCAAGAAAAATTTTCCTTCAACAACTTATTTTACGATAACCAAATGGACCCTTAGATTGAATTAAAACTCAAGAAACTAACTCAAGAAGGAATAAAATACATTGGCTATAAATATAGCCAAGCATCAAGTCAAAAAACACAGGGCAAAA
>NW_018397284.1:62958-63169 GCF_002168275.2 Theobroma umbraticum
ATGAAGGTATTTAAAAATGGGGAGAAGATAGGACTTGGGTTTTGGTTTCTTGGGTTTTTATTTTTTATTTTTAGATCAAGGAGAATCAATTTAGTTTCTAAAGAAATTATCTTTATTAAAGGGAGAGATAAAAAAAGAGAAGCAGAAAGAGTGTCATAATTTCTTGGATAGGGTTTAGAGAGAGTTCCTCATTCTTGACAATGTACGCTTG
>NW_018397284.1:63179-63270 GCF_002168275.2 Theobroma umbraticum
CTGTGTGAATCCATTTGGGTAATCTTAGCCCATTAGTTTGATTTTCTTTTTGGATTTTTCAACTTAATTAGGTGAGTTTCTTTTTTTACTT
>NW_018397284.1:63280-63434 GCF_002168275.2 Theobroma umbraticum
TTTTGATTTAGATTTTTATCTTATTTTATTTTATTTTTTAGATATTGAAAAAATTAAGAGTTTATATTAAATAAATAAAGGCTTTTCGATGATGGAATTTCAAGAAAGTTATAAATAATAGTTTCTTAAAATTTCTTGGTGAGAGATTTTTCTT
>NW_018397284.1:63444-63918 GCF_002168275.2 Theobroma umbraticum
ATAAGTGTTGGAGTTTTCAAGGAATATTCCAATATCAAAGGGTTTTTGTTTATTTTAGAGAGTAGAATATTATTAAATATTTAATAAAGCTAAAAGATAATAAATAATTAATTAAGCACCAATTAAATGGCATTGTGAAGGTGCTAATACCTTACTCACACATAATTGTACTCTTAAACTTAAATCCATTTTGTAGATCAAGACCCATTCTTTTTAATGAACCTAAGTCAATCCTACGATTTCATTAGAAAAAATAGATTCACTTAAATAATCAATCGCACCTAAATAAAAAATATTGATAATAACTTCTCTTAAGTCAAATTGTTAAGTTTCAGGACTCACTCATTGTGCCATTTGCTAATTTCATTGCTAATCATTTCAAGAACAAGGTCTTATCTTAGGCAATTTTGAAGCTCAGGCAGTTAAAGGAGTTATGTAGAAGAGAGTTTGGAGTATTTGCCTCGATCATTGAGC
>NW_018397284.1:64027-64147 GCF_002168275.2 Theobroma umbraticum
GTGTTGTGAAAAAGAGAATAATTACATAGAGGGGTATGCTAGATTGTGGGGTTACACATTAAAGTTGATGAATAGTAATCTAGGCCCTACCATTGAAATTCAAGTGGATAGAGACAACGC
>NW_018397284.1:64157-64253 GCF_002168275.2 Theobroma umbraticum
CACATGACAAATTTTAATTAATACTTTGAATTCTCTGATCCATGACTGATGTGATAAGAAAACTTTATTTAATAAATTTCTCTTTAATTTGATTAT
>NW_018397284.1:64353-64487 GCF_002168275.2 Theobroma umbraticum
TTTTACTATGTCCTCCGTAGTAATCGTCAAAAAATAATAATAATTGACTGAAAAGCATGACTTGCTCTGTGATAAAACAAAAACGGCCAGGCCACAGCCAGCTACCATGGCCTTCAATAAAGAAAGGCTTAGCT
>NW_018397284.1:64986-65090 GCF_002168275.2 Theobroma umbraticum
GAAAATCTTTTCACTCAAAAGCTTTTAGAAAATTATTTTTTATTTTAATCAATAAAATTCATGAAGTCAAAGTTAAAAAAAAAATTGAAAATCAATAATCAAAT
>NW_018397284.1:65100-65173 GCF_002168275.2 Theobroma umbraticum
TTTATTAAATAAAGTATTCTTATCACATCATGGATCAGAGAAGTCAGTATTAATTAAAATTTGTCATGTGATC
>NW_018397284.1:65183-65262 GCF_002168275.2 Theobroma umbraticum
TTGTCTCTATCCACTTGAACTTCAACGGGCGTAGATTACAATTCATCAACTTTAATGTATAACCCCACAATCTAGCATA
>NW_018397284.1:65272-65348 GCF_002168275.2 Theobroma umbraticum
TAATTATTCTCTTTTTCACAACACACAATGTCTTTAGCCCCCCGACACTGCTCAATGATCGAGGCAAATACTCCAA
>NW_018397284.1:65358-65653 GCF_002168275.2 Theobroma umbraticum
ACATAACTCCTTTTAACTCCCTGAGCTTCAAAGTTGCCTAAGATAAAGACCTTGTTCTTGAAATGATTAGCAATGAATTTAGCAAATGCCACGATGAGTGAGTCTTGAAACTTAACAATTTGACTTAAGAGAAGTTATTATCAATATTTTTTATTTAGATGCGATTGATTACTTAAGTGAATCTATTTTTTTTAATAAGATCGTAGGCTTGACTTAGGTTCATTAAAAAAAATAAGTCTTGGTCTACAAAATTGATTTAAGTTCAAGAGTACAATTATGTGTGAGGAAGGTATTA
>NW_018397284.1:66049-66245 GCF_002168275.2 Theobroma umbraticum
ACCAAGCGTACATTGTCAAGAATGAGGAGCTCTCTCTAAACCCTATCCAAGAAATTATGACACTTTTTCTGCTTCTCTTTCTTTATCTCTTCCTTCAATAAAGATAGTTTTTTTAGAAACTAAATTGATTCTTTTTTATCTAAAAAAAAAAAAACCCAGGAAACCAAAACCCAAGTCCTATCTTCTCCCCATTTTT
>NW_018397284.1:66835-66964 GCF_002168275.2 Theobroma umbraticum
ACCATCACTCGTCCAGATATCAGCTATGCAGTGCATATTCTTAGCCAATTTATGTACGACCCATGACAACCACATCTTGATGCATCTCATAGGGTGTTGCATTATCTTAAAGGAACCTCAAGACAAGGT
>NW_018397284.1:67459-67617 GCF_002168275.2 Theobroma umbraticum
ACTCAGACTATTTCTTCACATAACCAATTGGCTAATATATTCACTGAAGCATTTGGGTACAATTAATTTCATAAATTGTTGGTCAAGTTGGCATTTTTACTATTCATGCTCCAACTTGAGGGGGAGTATTAAAGGGTTTTTTATTTTTGGGGATTATT
>NW_018397284.1:67627-67716 GCF_002168275.2 Theobroma umbraticum
ATCCTTCCTTGTTAACCTTTTTTTTTTACTTACACTCCAAGAAAGTCTAAGATTAGAATACTTTCTTTTATATTATTTATTTTACCTGC
>NW_018397284.1:67816-67927 GCF_002168275.2 Theobroma umbraticum
TAAATTCATCAAGTGCATGGTGGAACATCAGTCAAAAACAGAGAAGAAAAAAAAGAAGGGAAGTTCAAGTTGGAAACCCAAAATGGACGGCTTGGAAACAATAATGAAAAC
>NW_018397284.1:67948-68074 GCF_002168275.2 Theobroma umbraticum
AGGCGGCTTAGGCATGAATCTAACAGACACATGGAATAAGGGGCAAACACCAAATTTCGCACAAGTAGTTAACGAGATAGAGGCAAGATTTAATCAAATGTGCTCAAAAAAATCAAAGACATCATG
>NW_018397284.1:68468-68628 GCF_002168275.2 Theobroma umbraticum
GAAATCATGGAAAAGAAAGCACTCAGTGATGAATGAACAAAGAACAAAATGGCCATAATGTCTTGGTGATGAAAAAAATGAAAGCATTCAACGGAGAAAAAGAGTTCAGAAAAAATGCAAAAACTTCAAGAATGAAACATGATTTGATTAAAAAAGAAAA
>NW_018397284.1:68638-68763 GCF_002168275.2 Theobroma umbraticum
CAATGATGCACTTTGAGGACCTTTGAAAGACCATAAATATGGATGCATGAGATCATCATAGTATTTAAGCGTTTGCATACTATGATAACAATTTGCATCATGTCCATTCAAAGATGATATTTGTT
>NW_018397284.1:68808-69028 GCF_002168275.2 Theobroma umbraticum
AAAGAGTCTTTTTAAAGTTATGTAGCGCCATTCAAGATGAGGAGTTTAAAGCTACATAGCCTCATTCCAGATAAAGAGGTTACAGCTACGCAACCTCATTCTAAATGAAGAGTTTTTTTAAAGTTACAGAACCTTATTCTAGATGAAAAGTAATTTTTATGTTGCACGACCTCATTCTAGATGAAGAGTTTAAAGTTACGTAGCCTTATTCCAAATGAGG
>NW_018397284.1:69402-69624 GCF_002168275.2 Theobroma umbraticum
TGTTTGAAGTGTCTATTGAATTTTAAAAATATAAAAAAAATAAAAAATATGAAAATATAAAAGAGGGATAAATATGAAAATCTAAGGATATGTTCGCACCAATCCTAATCTTAAATTAAATGGAAATCTAATAAGAGATTAAGTTAAGGTCCAATTGAAAAGCATGAAAATATTTTCCAAAAAATATTCTCAATAACTTTGAGTGTTTGGTTGAGTGAAAAT
>NW_018397284.1:69634-69798 GCF_002168275.2 Theobroma umbraticum
AGTACAACTTTTTACAAAGTCAATGGAAAACATACCGTTGACTTTGTAAATTGTCTTACGCCTTGAAACAGTGTAAGACAACTTTCAAAACAAAGCTCCCTCTTTGTCCTACTATCTCAACCTTCTTCTTCCTCTCCCCTTCATGTGTCATGACTTTCCTTATC
>NW_018397284.1:69811-69908 GCF_002168275.2 Theobroma umbraticum
TCTCTCACCTAATCTATTACTTCTCATTCATCCTCCCATCTTTGTCGATAGCATTGCAAGTTTTTTTGACTAGTGACCTTTCCTTTCTTTCTTTCCT
>NW_018397284.1:69918-70039 GCF_002168275.2 Theobroma umbraticum
TTTCTCTTTTTTTTTTCTATCAAAATTGCGTGTGTGTGTCTCTCTCTCTCCTATTGCAACGGCCACTAGTGGCCTACAACTCCTATAGCTCCCATTCTCTTTCTTTTCCTCTTTCCTTTCT
>NW_018397284.1:70139-70401 GCF_002168275.2 Theobroma umbraticum
CAATGACTTGACCATTTCTTAAAAGGTTACAAAAGTAAAGTCAAAATTACATCCCGGGGTGAAAGATTAAATATTAAATAAATAAAAATTATTATTATTAAATACATTTTCGAATATTTAATAAACTATTATCTAATAAACTAACCACCACAAAGATGATCTCCAA
Source organism: Theobroma umbraticum (assembly GCF_002168275.2). Classification (NCBI taxonomy): domain Eukaryota; kingdom Viridiplantae; phylum Streptophyta; class Magnoliopsida; order Malvales; family Malvaceae; genus Theobroma; species Theobroma umbraticum. The sequence goes on from NW_018397284.1 coordinate 70,306, forward strand.
AGTAGATATATATAGATTGTTGTAATATGTGAGTTTAAGAATTCAACAGCTTGATTTAAAGAATATTTGTCATCAATGTTTTTTATTTATTCGTAT
>NW_018397284.1:70411-70585 GCF_002168275.2 Theobroma umbraticum
AATTGAATCCATCCTTTCAAATGAAATCATAAACTTTACTTAAGTTCGTTGAGAAAGATAAGTTCTAATCTATGAAACAAGATTGATTTTGAGACTACGATTACATGCAAGCAACGTATTAACATCCTAACAAATCTCGTTCAAAGAATGGTATCAATTGATCTTATGTCATAA
>NW_018397284.1:70595-70740 GCF_002168275.2 Theobroma umbraticum
TTGACAAATATTTATTGATTTCATATTTATTTTTATTTCCTTATTACCATTTACTCTTTTTAGCAAGGATGTCAAGATTGTCTCTCAATTAAGCTTAGATTGTTGCAAACTTTAAGCTGTCCAAGAGTCCCGGCCTTAAATGGTA
>NW_018397284.1:70998-71141 GCF_002168275.2 Theobroma umbraticum
ACTATTAAGATAACGTAGAAAAAGTTTTTAATATTTAAATAATAAGTTCAAAAAAAAAGAAAGAAAGAAAAAGAGTAAATTGTAATAACGGAAAGAAAATTAAATATAAAATTAATAAATTTTTATCTTTCGTGTGTGATTGT
>NW_018397284.1:71191-71291 GCF_002168275.2 Theobroma umbraticum
GGAACAAAATTAATAGTTGAATTTCACTATGTCATCCGTAGTAATTGTCAAAAAATAATAATAATTGACTGAAAAGGATGACTTGCTCTGTGATAAAACA
>NW_018397284.1:71613-71769 GCF_002168275.2 Theobroma umbraticum
ATAATCAAATTAAAGAGAAATTTATTAAATAAAGTTTTCTTATCACATCAGTCACGGATTAAAATTTGTCATGTGATCATGCATGGCGTTGTCTCTATCCAATTGAACTTCAACGGTAGGGCTAGATTACTATTCATCAACTTTAATGTATAACCC
>NW_018397284.1:71863-72134 GCF_002168275.2 Theobroma umbraticum
GAAATCAGCAAATGCCACAATGAGTGAGTCTTGAAACTTAACAATTCGACTTAAAAGAGAAGTTATTATCAATATTTTTTATTTAAGTGTGATTGATCACCTAAATTAATTTATTTTTTCTAATGAGATCATAAGTTTGACTTAAGTTCATTAAAAAGAATGAGTCTTGGTCTACAAAATGGATTTAAGTTCAAGAATACAATTATGTGTGAAGAAAGTATTAGCACCTTCACAATGCCTATTAATTGGTACTTAATTAATTATTTATTAT
>NW_018397284.1:72234-72357 GCF_002168275.2 Theobroma umbraticum
AGATTACTATTCATCAACTTTAATGTATAACCCCACAATCTAGCATACTCCTCTGTGTAATTATTCTCTTTTTCATAACACACAATGTCTTTAGCCCTCCGACACTTGCTCAATGATCGAGGC
>NW_018397284.1:72367-72737 GCF_002168275.2 Theobroma umbraticum
AACTCTCTTCTACATAACTCCTTTAACTCCCTGAGCTTCAAAGTTGCGTAATATAAGACCTTGTTCATGAAATGATTGGCAATGAAATCAGCAAATGCCACAATGAGTGAGTCCTGAAACATAACAATTGACTTAAGAGAAGTTATTATCAATATTTTTTATTTAGATGTGATTGATTACCTAAGTAAATCTATTTTTTCTAATGAGATCGTAGGCTTGATTTAGGTTCATTAAAAAGAATGGGTCTTGGTCTACAAAATGGATTTAAGTTTAAGAGTACAATTATGTGTGAGGAAGGTATTAGCACCTTCACAATGCCCATTTAATTGGTACTTAATTAATTATTTATTATCTTTTAGCTTTATTAAAT
>NW_018397284.1:72747-72895 GCF_002168275.2 Theobroma umbraticum
ATTCTACTCCCTAAAATAAACAAAAACCCTTTGATATTGGAATATTCTTTGAAAACTCCAACACTTATGATAGAATTCAAGAAAAATCTCTCAGCAAGAAATTTTCAAGAAACTATTATTTATAACCTTCTTGAAATTCCATCATCGG
>NW_018397284.1:72932-73033 GCF_002168275.2 Theobroma umbraticum
TCAATATCCCAAAAATAAAATAAAATAAGATAAAAATCAAAATCAAAATAAAAATAAAAATAAAAAAGAAACTCACCTCACCTAATTAAGTTGAAAAACCC
>NW_018397284.1:73043-73144 GCF_002168275.2 Theobroma umbraticum
TCAAACTAATGGGCTAAGATTACCAAGATGGATTCACACAGATCCATATACCAAGCGTACATTGTCAAGAATGAGGAGCTCTCTCTAAACCCTATCCAAGA
>NW_018397284.1:73157-73400 GCF_002168275.2 Theobroma umbraticum
TTTCTGCTTCTCTTTCTTTATCTCTCCCTTTAATAAAGATAGTTTCTTTAGAAACTAGATTGATTCTCCTTGATAAAAAAAACAACGAAAACCCAGGAAACCAAAACCGAAGTCCTATCTTCTCCCCATTTTTAAATACCTTCATGTTTCTTTTTTTTCTTTGGTTGTAATTCTTTTTTTTTTGCCCTATGTTTTTTGACTTGATGCTTGGCTATATTTATAGCCAATGTGTTCTATTCCTTC
>NW_018397284.1:73806-73955 GCF_002168275.2 Theobroma umbraticum
AATACCTTAATAATTTAATTAAACTCAACAAATTATTATCCAAATACAATAAAAGAAAAAGAAAGATTACTCAAATTAGATACATGCTAAAAAAAAGCTTTTTTTTTTAAGGGATTAACTATAGTTAACTAATTTTGAGAAAATTAGTT
>NW_018397284.1:73965-74078 GCF_002168275.2 Theobroma umbraticum
CTTCTTCTTCATTAATTTAATAAAGACTTTTGAAAGATTTTGATGATAAAAAGATCTACTAGAGCTCATTCTATCCTTTTTTTTCTCTCAAACAATAGATTTTAGAACTGAAA
>NW_018397284.1:74088-74609 GCF_002168275.2 Theobroma umbraticum
ATTTCAGTTAAACATTTGAGATGAAACCACAAATCTAGAAACAAAAACACATTTGCCCAGAAAGAAAAGGAAAATAAAGAAAGGATAAAGGAAAAGAAAGAGAGTGGGAGCTATAGGAGTTATAGGCCACTGGTGGCCGTTGCAATAGGAGAGAGAGACACACACACACACAATTTTGATAGAAAAAGAAAAGAGAAAGAAAGAAGGAAAGAAAGAAAGTAAAGGTCACTGGTCAAGAAAACTTGCAATGCTACCGACAAAGATGGGAGAAGGAATGAGAAGTAATAGATTAGGTGCGAGAGAAAATGGATTGGGATAAGGAAGGTCATGACACATGAAGGGGAGAGGAAGAAGAAGGTCGAGATAGTTGGACAAAGAGGGAGCTTTTGTTTTGAAAGTAGTCTTACACTGTTTCAAGGCGTAAGACAATTTACAAAGTCAACGGCTTGTTTTCCATTGACTTTGTAAAAAGTTTTACTTTCTAAATGCATTTTCACTCAACCAAACACTCAAAGTTATTG
>NW_018397284.1:74757-74925 GCF_002168275.2 Theobroma umbraticum
TCCTTATCTTTTCATATTTATCTCTCTTTTATATTTTCATATTTTTTATTTTTTAGATATTTTTAAAATTCAATATACACTTCAGACAAAATAGGATGTGTACAATTGCCCTTCTTTGCGTTTTTCTTGAGAATCAGAAATTATGCAAAGACATAGACTCCATTTTGG
>NW_018397284.1:75010-75469 GCF_002168275.2 Theobroma umbraticum
AATGAGGCTACTATAAAAAAGAATAAGCTCCTCATCTGGAATGAGGCTACATGAGTTTAAAAGGACTAAACTCCTCATCTATAATATGACTACTATAAAAAGGAATAAGCTCCTATTCTAAAACAAGGCTACGTACCTTTAAACTTCTCATCTTAATTGAGGCTACTATAAAAAGGAATAATCTCCTCATTTGGAATGAGGTTACATAACTTTAAACTCTTCATCTAGAATGAGGTCGCGTAACATAAAAATTACTCTTCATCTAGAATAAGGTTCTGTAACTTTTAAAAAACTCTTTATTTAGAATGAGGTTGCGTATCTATAACCTCCTTATCTGGAATGAGGCTATGTAGCTTTAAACTCCTCATCTTGAATGACGCTACATAACTTTAGAAAGACTCCTTGTCTAGAATGAGATAGTATAATTTTAAAAAAACAAAAGCTCTCCATCTAGAATAA
>NW_018397284.1:75593-75718 GCF_002168275.2 Theobroma umbraticum
TGCATCATTGATTCCTTTTCTTGTCTTTTTCAATCAAATCATGTTTCACTCTTGAAATTTTTGCATTTTGCTGAACTCTTTTTCTCTTTTGAATGCTTTCATTTTTTTCATCACCAAGACATTAC
>NW_018397284.1:76035-76454 GCF_002168275.2 Theobroma umbraticum
TTGATTTTTTTGAGCACATTTGATCAAATCTTGCCTCTATCTCGCTAACTACTTATGCAAACTTTGGTGTTTGCCCCTTATTCCATGTGTCTGTTAGATTCATGCCTAAGCCGACTTTTTAGGTTTTCAACATAGGTGTTTTCATTATTGTGTCCAAGCCGTCCATTTTGGGCTTTCAACTTGAACTTCCCTTTTTTCTTTTTTTTTCTCTATTTTTGACTAATGTTCCATCATGCACTTGATGAATTTAAATTTTTTCCAAAGATGGATAGATGAATCTCAAAATAAGATTCTTCAATTTAAGTACCTATACTTGATCCAAATGGACTTTTCTTGGTATGTTACGTAGGGTAGCACTAGGGGTTTTAAAAGAAAAGGCAAATAGACCTGAAATATGTGTTTATGGGTAATCAAACTAA
>NW_018397284.1:76464-76592 GCF_002168275.2 Theobroma umbraticum
TAGTCATGAGAAGGATTCTCCTCAAGACTTCAATCTTTGTATGCCTCTTGGGTCTCTTTTGTTTCTTTTTACTTTTTTTTATAATTTTTTTCTTTCTATGATATTGAGCCTTGATCAATACAAGGTAT
>NW_018397284.1:76602-76706 GCF_002168275.2 Theobroma umbraticum
TAAAGTAAGACCTTAATCCTTCTTTTCATTTGTCCCCCAGAGTGGAGGGGGATCCTTATTTAAAGTTCAAATTAAAAAGGAATTCAATAAGCTCAAAGGGGATA
>NW_018397284.1:76852-77166 GCF_002168275.2 Theobroma umbraticum
TCTCAATTATGATTACTTCCATTAAAGAGAAATCTTTGAAGATTTTCTTTCAATCTATGTATCTCAAGTTCATGATGTTGCATTCAATTTTTCCTTAACATTCCAAGCTTGGTTCACCTCAATTTCTGCTTGATCACTTTGCATTCTAGTTACAACAACAGCTTGTGTACCATGACATTTGTTCCAAGTCTTGGCATATCTTGGCATGATCATGCGAACAACTCCACATATTTTTGAAGACATCAATTCATTTCTTTTGATTGGCAATATTAACATGCCAATCAATTGTTTTAGTGTTTCTTGATGAGGTGTGA
>NW_018397284.1:77426-77558 GCF_002168275.2 Theobroma umbraticum
AAAATGCACCACATGAATCATTTTGTTAGAAATGATAAAATGAATAAAAAATGCCTTTCATACATTTAAACCTCCTTAATGCTCATAGGTCATTTCATGACAAAAGAAGCCCATCTTACTTAAAACTTCTAA
>NW_018397284.1:77568-77861 GCF_002168275.2 Theobroma umbraticum
GCATAAACATTAAAGATTGTGATGCACTGCGTCATTACCTAAAAGGTCTATAAAATTGGTAACTCTATTGCCTTTTAACTACTCAGCTCCAAAGCATTACCACCGCATCTTCACTCTTTTCTTTATTGATCATTTGCATAAACCATCTTGTCAACCAAAGCATTTATCGATGCCTCTATGTGATAGGGCAAAGGATTTGTGTTGATGTTTGGCGCCTCTTTCTTTGAAACGTTTAACAATCTAGCATTGATCAAACCTTGCACCTTATGTTTTAGGGCTGTGCAATTTTCGAT
>NW_018397284.1:77961-78061 GCF_002168275.2 Theobroma umbraticum
ATCTTTAAGGCAGATATATATAGATTGCTGCAACATGTGAGTTTAAGAATCCAATCTCTTAGATTTAAAGAATATTTGTCATCAATATTTTTTGTTTATT
>NW_018397284.1:78071-78223 GCF_002168275.2 Theobroma umbraticum
TACCTAATTGAATCTATCCTTTCAAATGAAGTCATAAATTTTACTTAAGTTCATTGAGAAAGATAAGTTTTAATCTATGAAACAAGATTAGTTTTGACACTACGATTACATGCAAGCAACGTATTAACATCCTAATAAATCCCGTTCAAAGA
>NW_018397284.1:78254-78661 GCF_002168275.2 Theobroma umbraticum
TTAACCTTGACAAATATTTATTGATTTCATATTTACTTTTATTTTTCTTATTACTATTTGCTCTTTTTAGCAAGGACGTCAAGATTGTCTCTCAATTGAGCTTAGATTGTGCAAACTTTAAGTTGTCCAAGAGACCCGGCCTTAAATGGTAATTTAAAAAATGAGTTTTAAAGAAAATAGAATAAATAAAAAATTTAAGGAAAGAAAAATAGAAACAACAAATGAATGAAAAATTTAATTCAAACCTTCTATAAAAATTAATCCGCGTCTTCAACCAAATAAGTGATTTTTAAAATATTTTCAAAATGAGGAGATTCTCTTTAATTTTTACCAAAACCATTAAGATAACGTATAAAAAGTTTTTAATATTTAAATAATAAGTTCAAAAAGAAAAAAAAAAGAAAGAC
>NW_018397284.1:78955-79067 GCF_002168275.2 Theobroma umbraticum
AAATGGCCAAGCCACAGCCAGCTACCATGGCCTTCAATAAAGAAAGGCTTAGCTCCTTAACTTTAAATCAATAATAGCACTTTGTGGCCATTAAATACAATGGTTAAGCCAA
>NW_018397284.1:79553-79752 GCF_002168275.2 Theobroma umbraticum
TAGAATACTATTCATCAATTTAATGTATAACCCCACAATCTAGCATACCCCTCTGTAATTATTCTCTTTTTTCACAACACACAATGTCTTTAGCCCTCCGACACTTGCTCAATGATCAAGGCAAAAACTCCAAACTCTCTTCTACATAACTCCATGAGCTTCAAAGTTGCCTAAGATAAGACCTTGTTCTTGAAATGAT
>NW_018397284.1:79762-79970 GCF_002168275.2 Theobroma umbraticum
ATCAGCAAATGTTGAGTCCTGAAACTTAACAATTCGACTTAAGAGTAGTTATAATTAATATTTTTTATTTAGATACGGTTGATCACTTAAGTGAATCTATTTTTTCTAATGAGATCATAGAGTTGACTTAGGTTCATTAAAAAAATAGGTCTTAGTCTACAAAATAGATTTAAGTTCAAGAGTACAATTATATGTGAGGAAGGTATTA
>NW_018397284.1:80456-80540 GCF_002168275.2 Theobroma umbraticum
ACCCAAAAAGAAAATCAAACTAATGGGCTAAGATTACCTAGATGGATTCACACATATCCAGATACCAAGCGTACATTGCCAAGA
>NW_018397284.1:80550-80630 GCF_002168275.2 Theobroma umbraticum
CTCTCTAAACCCTATCCAAGAAATTATGACACTCTTTCTACTTCTCTTTCTTTATCTCTCCCTTTAATAAAGATAGTTTC
>NW_018397284.1:80640-80714 GCF_002168275.2 Theobroma umbraticum
AAATTGATTCTCCTTGATCTAAAAAAAAAACCCCAAAAACCCCAAAAACCAAAACCCAAAGTCCTATCTTTTCC
>NW_018397284.1:80724-80878 GCF_002168275.2 Theobroma umbraticum
ATAACTTCATGTTTCTTTTTTTTTCTTTGGTTGTAATTCTTTTTTGTTTTTTGCCCTGTGTTTTTTGACTTGATTCTTGGCTATATTTATAGCCAATGTATTCTATTCCTTCTTGAGTTAGTTTCTTGAGTTTTAATTCAATCTAAGGGTCCGT
>NW_018397284.1:81272-81382 GCF_002168275.2 Theobroma umbraticum
AAAAAAAATGAAAGATTACTCAAATTACATACATGCTAAAAAAAGCTTTTTTTTTTAGGGATTAACTATAGTTAACTAATTTTGAGAAAATTAGTTTTATTATTAGCTTC
>NW_018397284.1:81562-81732 GCF_002168275.2 Theobroma umbraticum
GTAGCTATAGGAGTTGTAGGCCACCGGTGGCCGTTGCAATAGGAGAGAGAGAGAGAGACACACACACACAATTGTGATAGAAAAAAAAAGAGAAAGAAAGAAAGAAGGAAAGAAAAAAAGGAAAGGTCACTAGTAAAAAAAACTTACGATGCTACCGACAAAGATGGGAG
>NW_018397284.1:82274-82432 GCF_002168275.2 Theobroma umbraticum
ACAGTTGCCCTTTTTGGCATTTTTCTTGAGAATCAGAAATTATTCAGAGACATAAACTCCATTTTCGCCGAAAGGATAATTTTCCAAAGAAAAGCTCTTGATTCAGAATGAGGCTACTATAAAAAAGAATAAGCTCCTCATATGGAATGAGGCTACAT
>NW_018397284.1:82529-82642 GCF_002168275.2 Theobroma umbraticum
CTCATTTGGAATGAGGCTATGTAAATTTAAACTCCTCATCTAGAATAAGGTCGCATAACATAAAAATTACTCTTCATCTAGAATAAGGTTCTGTAACTTTAAAAAGACTCTTC
>NW_018397284.1:82747-82880 GCF_002168275.2 Theobroma umbraticum
ACATAACTTTAAAAAGACTCCTTATCTAGAATGAGATAGTATAATTTAAAAAAACAAAAGCTCTCCATCTAGAATAAGACTATGTAACTTGAAAAAAATTTAAACAAATATCATCTTTGAATGAACATGATGC
>NW_018397284.1:83086-83210 GCF_002168275.2 Theobroma umbraticum
TTTTTGCATTTTTTTGAACTCTTTTTCTCTTTTGAATGCTTTCATTTTTTTCATTACCAAGACATTACGACCATTTTGTTCTTTGTTCATTCATCACTGAGTGCTTTCTTTTCCATGATTTCAA
>NW_018397284.1:83310-83618 GCF_002168275.2 Theobroma umbraticum
TGAAACTCACCTAATTAAGTTGAAAAACACAAAAAAGAAAATCAAACTAATGGGCTAAGATTACCCAGATGGATTCACACAGATCTAGATACCAAGCGTACATTGTCAAGAATGAGGAGCTCTCTCTAAACCCTATCCAAAAAACTATGACACTCTTTCTGCTTCTGTTTCTTTATCTCTCCCTTTAATAAAATAGTTTCTTTAGAAACTAAATTGATTCTCCTTGATCTAAAAAAAAAAAGCAAATACCCAGGAAACCAAAACCCAAGTCCTCTCTTCTCCCCATTTTTAAATACCTTCATGTTTCT
>NW_018397284.1:84096-84203 GCF_002168275.2 Theobroma umbraticum
TATAATCTAAAAAATAATACCTTAATAATTTAATTAAACTCAACAAATTATTATGCAAATACAATAAAAAATAAAATAATACTCAAATTACATACATGCTAAAAAAA
>NW_018397284.1:84213-84296 GCF_002168275.2 Theobroma umbraticum
GAGGGATTAACTATAGTTAACTAATTTTCAGAAAATTAGTTTTATTCTTAGCTTCTTCTTCATTAATTTAATAAAGACTTTTG
>NW_018397284.1:84306-84495 GCF_002168275.2 Theobroma umbraticum
ATGATAAAAAGATCTACTAGAGCTCATTCTATCCCTTTTTTTTCTCTCAAACAATAGATTTTAGGACTGAAACAACATTGACATTTCAGTTAAACATTTGAGATGAAACCAAAAATCTGGAAACAAAAACACATTTGCCTTGAAAAAACAGGAAGAAAAAGAAAGAAAAGAGGAAAAGAAAGAGAGTGG
>NW_018397284.1:84505-84614 GCF_002168275.2 Theobroma umbraticum
AGTTGTAGGCCACCGGTGGCCGTTGCAATAGGAAAGAGAGAGAGAGACACACAATTTTGATAGAAAAAAAAAGAGAAAGAAAGAAAGAAGGAAAGAAAGAAAGGAAAGG
>NW_018397284.1:85031-85254 GCF_002168275.2 Theobroma umbraticum
CTTATCTTTTCATATTTATCTCTCTTTTATATTTTCATATTTTTTATTTTTTTTATATTTTTAAAATTCAATAAACACTTCAGAGAAAATAGGATGTATTACAGTTGCCCTTTTTTTGCATTTTTCTTGAGAATCATAAATTATGCAGAGACATAGACTCCATTTTGGTCAAAAGGATAATTTTTCAAAGAAAAGCTCTTGATTTAGAATGAGGCTACTATAA
>NW_018397284.1:85379-85582 GCF_002168275.2 Theobroma umbraticum
TCATCTAGAATATGACTACTATAAAAGGGAATAAACTCCTCATCTAAAACAAGGTTATGTAACTTTAAACTTCTCATCTTAACTGAGGCTACTATAAAAAGGAATAATCTCTTCATTTGGAATGAGGCTACGTAACTTTAAACTCTTCGTCTAGAATGAGGTCACGTAACATAAAAATTACTCTTCATCTAGAATAAGGTTTT
>NW_018397284.1:85734-85848 GCF_002168275.2 Theobroma umbraticum
ACATAACTTTAAAAAGACTCCTTATCTAGAATGAGATAGTATAATTTAAAAAAAAAAACCAAAGCTCTCCATCTAGAATAAGGCTATGTAACTTGAAAAAAATTTAAACAAATA
>NW_018397284.1:85925-86046 GCF_002168275.2 Theobroma umbraticum
TGAATGCTTTCATTTTGTTCATCACCAAGACATTACAGCCATTTTGTTCTTTGTGCATTCATCACTCAGTGCTTTCTTTTCCATGATTTCAATTTATGACTCTAATCTTCTATTTATTATC
>NW_018397284.1:86411-86564 GCF_002168275.2 Theobroma umbraticum
GGTTTTCAACATAGGTGTTTTCATTATTGTTTCCAAGCCGTCCATTTTGGGTTTTCAACTTGAACTTCCCTTTTTTCTTTTTTTTTCTCTGTTTTTGATTGATGTTCCACCATGCACTTGATGAATTTAAAATTTTTCCAAAGATGGATAGAT
>NW_018397284.1:86664-86817 GCF_002168275.2 Theobroma umbraticum
CAGTCTATCCAAACAACAGAAAATATTAGATTTTCTTGTAAAATATTTTACTCAGGAAAAATTTTCCTTCAACTTATTTTACGATTACCAAACGGACCCAGATTGAATTAAAACTCAAGAAACTAACTCAAGAAGGAATAGAACACATTGGCT
>NW_018397284.1:87068-87174 GCF_002168275.2 Theobroma umbraticum
CAAGGAGAATCAATTTAGTTTCTAAAGAAACTATCTTTATTAAAGGGAAAGATAGAGAAAGAGAAGCAGAAAGAGTGTCATAGTTTCTTGGATAGGGTTTAGAGAG
>NW_018397284.1:87184-87268 GCF_002168275.2 Theobroma umbraticum
TCTTGGCAATGTACGCTTGGTATTTGGATCTGTGTGAATCCATCTAGGTAATCTTAGCCCATTAGTTTGATTTTCTTTTTGGGT
>NW_018397284.1:87747-87913 GCF_002168275.2 Theobroma umbraticum
TGTACTCTTGAACTTAAATCTATTTTGTAGACCAAGACCCATTTTTTTAATGAAACCTAAGTCAAGCCTATGATCTCATTAGAAAAAATAGATTCACTTAAGTGATCAATCGCACCTAAATAAAAAATATTAATTATAACTTCTCTTAAGTCGAATTGTTAAGTTT
>NW_018397284.1:87945-88065 GCF_002168275.2 Theobroma umbraticum
TCATTTCAAGAACAAGGTCTTATCTTAGGCAACTTTGAAGCTCAGGGAGTTAAATGAGTTATGTAGAAGAGACTCTGGAGTATTTGCCTCGATCATTGAGCAAGTGTCGGAGGGCTAAAG
>NW_018397284.1:88075-88218 GCF_002168275.2 Theobroma umbraticum
TTGTGAAAAAGAGAATAATTACATAGAGGGGTATGCTAGATTGTGTGTTGATGAATATCCATTGAAGTTCAAGTGGATAGAGACAACGCTGATCACATGACAAATTTTAATTAATACTTTGACTTCTTTAATCCATGACTGAT
>NW_018397284.1:88318-88461 GCF_002168275.2 Theobroma umbraticum
AGCATATTTGGCCCTACCTTCTTCAGTCTTATAAATAATGTTTGAGTTTGATCTATTAAATTTTGATTTTTAATGTTTTATTAAATCAAATTTTTATAAAATTATATTTGAAAATCTTTTCACTCAAAAGCTTTTAGAAAATT
>NW_018397284.1:88471-88594 GCF_002168275.2 Theobroma umbraticum
TTTAATCAATAAAATTCATGAAGTCAAAGTTAAAAAATATTAAACATCAATAATCAAATTAAAAAAAATTTTATTAAATAAAGTTTTCTTATCACATCAGTCATGGATTAAAGAAGTCAAAGT
>NW_018397284.1:88871-89005 GCF_002168275.2 Theobroma umbraticum
CGACACTTGCTCAATGATCGAGGCAAATACTCCAAACTCTCTTCTACATAACTCATTTAACTCCGTGAGCTTCAAAGTTGCCAAAGATAAGACCTTGTTCTTGAAATGATTAGCAATGAAATCAGCAAATGTTG
>NW_018397284.1:89015-89177 GCF_002168275.2 Theobroma umbraticum
CTTAACAATTCGACTTAAGAGAAGTTATAATTAATATTTTTTATTTAGGTGTGATTTATCTCTTAAGTGAATATATTTTTTCTAATGAGATCATAGGCTTGACTTAGGTTCATTAAAAAAATGGGTCTTGGTCTACAAAATAGATTTAAGTTCAAGAGTACA
>NW_018397284.1:89195-89341 GCF_002168275.2 Theobroma umbraticum
ATTAGCACCTTCACAATACCCATTTAATTAGTACTTAATTAATTATTTATTATCGTTTACCTTTATTAAATATTTAATTATATTCTACTCCTTAAAATAAACAAAAACCCTTTGATATTGGAATATTCCTTGAAAACTACAACACT
>NW_018397284.1:89552-89752 GCF_002168275.2 Theobroma umbraticum
AAAAAAAGAAACTCACCTAATTAAGTTGAAAAACCCAAAAAGAAAATCAAACTACTGGGCTAAGATTACCTAGATGGATTCACACAGATCCAGATACCAAGTGTACATTGCCAAGAATGAAGAACTCTCTCTAAACCCTATCCAAAAAACTATGACACTCTTTCTGCTTCTCTTTCTTTATCTCTCCCTTTAATAAAGAT
>NW_018397284.1:89955-90071 GCF_002168275.2 Theobroma umbraticum
ATGCTTGGCTATATTTATAGCCAATGTGTTCTATTCCTTCTTGAGTTAGTTTCTAGAGTTTTAATTCAATCTAAGGGTTCGTTTGGTAATCGTAAAATAAGTTGAAGGAAAATTTT
>NW_018397284.1:90081-90189 GCF_002168275.2 Theobroma umbraticum
AATATTTTACAAGAAAATCTAATATTTTCTGTTGTTTAGATAGACTGTCAAAACTATTTTCTATTGTTTGGATTGTTTTATGAAAAATAATTTTCACTATTCATTTTA
>NW_018397284.1:90289-90409 GCF_002168275.2 Theobroma umbraticum
TCATCTCAAATGTTTAACTGAAATGTCAATGTTGTTTCAGTTCTAAAATCTATTCTTTGAGAGAAGAAAAAAGGATAGAATGAGCTCCAGTAGATCTTTTTATCATCAAAATCTTTCAAA
>NW_018397284.1:90433-90551 GCF_002168275.2 Theobroma umbraticum
GAAGCTAATAATAAAACTAATTTTCTCAAAACTAGTTAACTATGGTTAATCCCTAAAAAAAAATCTTTTTTTAGCATGTATGTAATTTGAGTAATCTTTCATTTTTTTTATTGTATTT
>NW_018397284.1:90753-90993 GCF_002168275.2 Theobroma umbraticum
TGTTTTTAAATGATTTTTTTAAGAAAACTTTTGATGATAAGTTTCTTTTGAAAAAGAATAGTAAAAATTATTTTCCATAAAACAATCCAAACAATAGAAAATATTTTTGACCGTCTATCCAAACAATAGAAAACATTAGATTTTCTTGTAAAATATTTTACTCAACAAAAAGTTTCCTTCAACAACTTATTTTATGATTACCAAACGGACCCTTAAATTGAATTAAAACTCAAGAAACTA
>NW_018397284.1:91023-91213 GCF_002168275.2 Theobroma umbraticum
AAATATAGCCAAGCATCAAGTCAAAAAACACAGGGCAAAAAAAAAAGAATTACAACGAAAGAAAAAAAAAAGAAACATGAAGGTATTTAAAAATGGGGAGAATATAGGACTTGGGATTTGGTTTTCGGGGTTTTTGTTTTTTTGTTTTTAGATCAAGGAGAATCAATTTAGTTTCTAAAGAAACTATCTT
>NW_018397284.1:91307-91451 GCF_002168275.2 Theobroma umbraticum
TTTAGAGAGAGCTCCTCATTCTTGACAATGTACGCTTGGTATCTGGATCTGTGTAAATCCATCTAGGTAATCTTAGCCCATTAGTTTGACTTTCTTTTTGGGTTTTTCAACTTAATTAGGTGAGTTTCTTTTTTTACTTTTATT
>NW_018397284.1:91821-91999 GCF_002168275.2 Theobroma umbraticum
ATTATGAAGGTGCTAATACCTTCCTCACACATAATTGTACTCTTGAACTTAAATTCATTTTTTGACCAAGACCCATTCCTTTTAATGAATTTAAGTCAAACCTACGATCTCATTAGAAAAAATAAATTCACTTAAATGATCGATCGCATCTAAATAAAAAATACTAATAAAAACTTCT
>NW_018397284.1:92009-92114 GCF_002168275.2 Theobroma umbraticum
ATTGTTAAGTTTCAGGACTCACTCATTGTGTCATTTGCTGATTTCATTGCTAATCATTTCAAGAACAAGGTTTTATCTTAGGCAACTTTGAAGCTCAGGGAGTTA
>NW_018397284.1:92147-92218 GCF_002168275.2 Theobroma umbraticum
AATTACATAGAGGAGTAATGCTAGATTGTGGGGTTATACATTAAAGTTGATGAATAGTAATCTAGGCCCTA
>NW_018397284.1:92241-92395 GCF_002168275.2 Theobroma umbraticum
GACAACGCCATGCATGATCACACATGACAAATTTTAATTAATACTTTGACTTCTTTGATCCATGACTGATGTGATAAGAAAATTTTATTTAATAAATTTTTCTTTAATTTGATTATTGATGTTTAATTTTTTTTTACTTTGACTTCATGAATTT
>NW_018397284.1:92405-92549 GCF_002168275.2 Theobroma umbraticum
AATTAAAAAATAATTTTCTAAAAGCTTTTGGGTGAAAAGATTTTCAAATATATTTCTATACAAATTTGATTTAATAAAACATTAAAAATCAAAATTTAACAGATCAAACTCAAATATTATTTATAAGACTTGACGAAGGTAGGG
>NW_018397284.1:92929-93088 GCF_002168275.2 Theobroma umbraticum
AATATTTGTCAAGGTTAAAATATTATAACATAAGATCAATTGATAACATTCTTTAAACGGAATTTATTAGGATATTAATACGTTACTTGTATGTAATCGTAGTCTTAAAACCAATCTTGTTTCACGGATTAAAACTTATCTTTCTCAATGAACTTAAGT
>NW_018397284.1:93098-93347 GCF_002168275.2 Theobroma umbraticum
ATTTCATTTGAAAGGATAGATTCAATTAAGTAACTAAACACGAATAAACAAAAAACATTGATAACAAATATTCTTAAAATCAAGCGATTGAATTCTTAAACTAACCTATTACAACAATCTATATATATCTACTTGAAGATATTCTTTGTGGTGATTAATTTATTAAATAATAATTTATTAAATAATCAAAAATATATTTAATAATAACAATTTTTATTTATTTAATATTTAATCTTTCACCCAGTGGAT
>NW_018397284.1:93447-93807 GCF_002168275.2 Theobroma umbraticum
TCGGAAACAAGACTGAAACGTTGGGAGGGTTCCATGTCCATAACTTGACCATTTCTTAAAAGGTTACAAAAGTAAAGTCACAATTACATCCACGGGTGAAAGATTAAATATTAAATAAATAAAAATTATTATTATTAAATATATTTCTGATTATTTAATAAATTATTATCTAATAAATTAATCACCACAAAGAAGATCTTCAAGTAGATATATATAGATTGTTGTAATAGGTTAGTTTAAGAATTCAACCGTTTGATTTTAAGAATATTTGTTATCAATGTTTTTTGTTTATTCGTGTTTAGTTATCTAATTGAATCTATCTTTTCAAATGAAATCATAAACTTTACTTAAGTTCATTGA
>NW_018397284.1:93823-93966 GCF_002168275.2 Theobroma umbraticum
TCTGTGAAACAAGATTGGTTTTGAGACTACGATTACATGCAAGCAACGTATTAATATCTTAATAAATTCCGTTCAAAGAATGGTATCAGTTGATCTTATGTTATAATATTTTAACCTTGACAAATATTTATTGATTTCATATT
>NW_018397284.1:94089-94232 GCF_002168275.2 Theobroma umbraticum
CCCTACCTTCGTCAAGTCTTATAAATAATATTTGAGTTTGATCTGTTAAATTTTAATTTTTAATGTTTTATTAAATCAAATTTTTATAGAAATATATTTGAAAATCTTTTCACTCAAAAGCTTTTAGAAAATTATTTTTTAAT
>NW_018397284.1:94559-94705 GCF_002168275.2 Theobroma umbraticum
TCTATCCACTTGAACTTCCACGGTAGGGCCTAGATTACTATTCATCAACTTTAACCCCACAATCTAGCATACCCCTGTATGTAATTATTCTCTTTTCACAACACACAATGTTTTTAGCCCTCCGACACTTGCTCAATGATCGAGGC
>NW_018397284.1:94740-94920 GCF_002168275.2 Theobroma umbraticum
CTGAAACTTAACAATTAGATTTAAGAGAAGTTTTTATTAGTATTTTTTATTTAGGTGCGATTGATCATTTAAGTGAATTTATTTTTTTTAATGAGATCGTAGGCTTGACTTAGATTCATTAAAAAGAATGGGTCTTGGTCTACAAAATGGATTTAAGTTCAAGAGTACAATTATGTGTGA
>NW_018397284.1:95232-95350 GCF_002168275.2 Theobroma umbraticum
TAAGTTGAAAAACCCAAAAAGAAAATCAAACTAATGGGCTAAGATTACCTAGATAGCTTTACATAGATCCAGATACCAAGCGTACATTGTCAAGAATGAGGAGCTCTCTCTAAACCCT
>NW_018397284.1:95631-95762 GCF_002168275.2 Theobroma umbraticum
AACCAAAACCCAAGTCCTATCTTCTCCCCATTTTTAAATACCTTCATGTTTCTTTTTTTTTCTTTTGTTGTAATTCGTTTTTTTTTTGCCCTGTGTTTTTTGACTTGATGCTTGGCTATATTTATAGCCAA
>NW_018397284.1:95862-96019 GCF_002168275.2 Theobroma umbraticum
AAAAAGAAGCAGAAAGAGTGTCATAGTTTCTTGGATAGGGTTTAGAGAGAGCTCTTCATTCTTGACAATGTACGCTTGGTATCTGGATCTGTGTGAATCCATCTGGGTAATCTTATCCCATTAGTTTGATTTTCTTTTTTGTGTTTTTCAACTTAAT
>NW_018397284.1:96287-96467 GCF_002168275.2 Theobroma umbraticum
TCACACATAATTGTACTCTTGAACTTAAATCCATTTTGTAGACCAAGACCCATTTTTTTAATGAACTTAAGTCAAGCCTATGATTTCATTAGAAAAAATAAATTAACTTAGGTGATCAATCGCACTTAAATAAAAAATATTGATAATAACTTCTCTTAAGTCGAATTGTTAAGTTTCAAG
>NW_018397284.1:96714-96994 GCF_002168275.2 Theobroma umbraticum
GATGAATAGTAATCTAGCCCTACCGTTGAAGTTCAAGTGGATAGAGACAACGCCGTGCATGATCACATGACAAATTTTAATTAATACTTTGACTTCTCTGATCCATGACTGATGTGATAAGAAAACTTTATTTAATAAATTTCTGTTTAATTTGATTATTGATGTTCAATTTTTTTTTAACTTTGACTTCATGAAGTTTATTGATTAAAATTAAAAAATAATTTTTTAAAAGCTTTTGAGTGAAAAGATTTTCAAATATATTTTTATAAAAATTTGATTT
>NW_018397284.1:97225-97336 GCF_002168275.2 Theobroma umbraticum
AAAGTTGAGAAGCTAAGCCTTTCTTTATTGAAGGCCATGGTAGCTGGCTGTGGCATAGCCATTTTGTTTTATCACAGAGCAAGTCATCCTTTTCAGTCAATTATTATTATT
>NW_018397284.1:97436-97653 GCF_002168275.2 Theobroma umbraticum
TAGGCTTTCCTTTCTCTGTTGAGGAGGAAAGAGCAGGGGCAATTGAAGAAATAGAAAAGTTTTGTAGCTTGAGCAATATGAAGGATTTGATCGGAAACAAGACTGCAACGGTGGGAAGGTTCCCAGTCCAACTTAAGGAATTTCTTAGGAAAGGTGAGGTAAGTGACCACATCAATTATCTTAGTCCATCAGCCGTTGAACGTTTCAGTAAAATTGT
>NW_018397284.1:97899-98077 GCF_002168275.2 Theobroma umbraticum
GGTCAATATTTTAGTAAGAGGATCAATTATTGTAGCATGTAGAGTCGGTTGCTGTTTCAACCAGCCAGTTCAATGAAAGATTATGTTTTATTTGAAAGAAAGTGTATTTTGATTATAAAATAAG
The DNA here is from genome assembly GCF_002168275.2 of Theobroma umbraticum. Classification (NCBI taxonomy): domain Eukaryota; kingdom Viridiplantae; phylum Streptophyta; class Magnoliopsida; order Malvales; family Malvaceae; genus Theobroma; species Theobroma umbraticum. Next base: position 98,024 of record NW_018397284.1, read on the forward strand.
TAAGTATCAATTATGACAAATACATGACAAAAATATGTCTTAGACTCAATAACT
>NW_018397284.1:98125-98365 GCF_002168275.2 Theobroma umbraticum
ATCCACTGGGTGAAAGATTAAATATTAAATAAATAAAAATTGTTATTATTAAATTTATTTCTGATTATTGAATAAACTATTATCTAATAAACTAATCACCACAAAGATGATCTTAAAGGTAGATATATATAGATTGTTGCAACACGTGAGTTTAAGAATCCAACCGCTTGATTTAAAGAATATTTTTCATCAATGTTTTTTGTTTATTCGTGTTTAGTTACCTAATTGAATCTATCTTTT
>NW_018397284.1:98376-98544 GCF_002168275.2 Theobroma umbraticum
ATAAACTTTACTTAAGTTCATTGAGAAAGATAAGTTCTAATCTGTGAAACAAGACTGGTTTTGAGACTACGATTACATGCAAGCAATGTATTAACATCTTAATAAATCCCGTTCAAAGAATGTTATCAATTGATCTTATGTTATAATATTTTAACCTTGACAAATATT
>NW_018397284.1:98844-99008 GCF_002168275.2 Theobroma umbraticum
AAAATAGAAACAACGAATGAATGAAAAAGTTAATTTAAACCTTCTATAAAAATTAATCCGAGCACAAAGCATCTTCAACCAAATAAGTGATTTTTTAAATATTTTTAAAATGAGGAGATTTTCTTTAATTTTATCGAAACTATTAAGATAACGTAGAAAAAGTT
>NW_018397284.1:99018-99100 GCF_002168275.2 Theobroma umbraticum
AAATAATAAGTTCAAAAAGAAAAAAAAGAAAGAAAAAGAGTAAATTGTAATAAGAGAAAGAAAATTAAATATGAAATTAATA
>NW_018397284.1:99110-99191 GCF_002168275.2 Theobroma umbraticum
TTTCGTGTGTGATTGTACTCTTAAAATCAATTCTAATTCATAAATCGGAATTTATCTTTTCCATTGAACTTAAGGAACAAA
>NW_018397284.1:99383-99569 GCF_002168275.2 Theobroma umbraticum
CTTAGCTTCTCAACTTTAAATCAATAATAGTACTTTGTGGCCATTAAATACAAAGGTTAGGCCAACGACCACATCTAAAGTACATTGGTAGACAGATTTTCATTAGTGTTTTCCACTTGATGACTCAATACAACACAATTTAATTGCTGTTAGATTGTTCTTGGGAGCATATTTGGCCCTACCTTC
>NW_018397284.1:99607-99767 GCF_002168275.2 Theobroma umbraticum
AAATATATTTGAAAATCTTTTCACTCAAAAGCTTTTAGAAAATTATTTTTTAATGTAATGCATTTTCAAGTCTCCTCAGTTCATGGTAAAATGAGAAATTGGTGGAAAAATAGGGGTAATTGGGGAAACAATGAATTAAGAAAAAGAATTGTGAACTAAG
>NW_018397284.1:99867-100108 GCF_002168275.2 Theobroma umbraticum
AAAAAATAATTTTCTAAAAGCTTTTGAGTGAAAAGATTTTCAAATATATTTTTACAAAAATTTGATTTAATAAAACATTAAAAATCAAAATTTAACAAATTAAACTCAAACATTATTTTTAAGACTAAAGAAGGTAGGGCCAAATATGCTCCCAGAACAATCTAACAGCAATTAAATTGTGTCGTACTGAGTCATCAAGTGGAAAACACCAATGAAAATCTGTGTGCCAATGTACTTTAGA
>NW_018397284.1:100263-100403 GCF_002168275.2 Theobroma umbraticum
TTTGTTTTATCACAGAGCAAGTCATCCTTTTCAGTCAATTATTATTATTTTTTGGCGATTACTACGGATGACATAGTGAAATTCAACTATTAATTCTGTTCCTTAAGTTCAGTGGAAAAGATAAATTCCGATTTATGAAT
>NW_018397284.1:100413-100550 GCF_002168275.2 Theobroma umbraticum
TTTAAGAGTACAATCACACACGAAAGGTAAAAAATTATTAATTTCATATTTAATTTTCTTTCCCTTATTACAATTTACTCTTTTTCTTTTTCTTTTCTTTTTGAACTTGTTATTTAAATATTAAAAACTTTTTCTAC
>NW_018397284.1:100560-100662 GCF_002168275.2 Theobroma umbraticum
TAGTTTTGGTAAAAATTAAAGAGAATCTCCTCATTTTAAAAATATTTAAAAAATCACTTATTTGGTTGAAGACGCTTTGTGGTCGGATTAATTTTTATAGAA
>NW_018397284.1:100775-100960 GCF_002168275.2 Theobroma umbraticum
TTCCCTAAAATTTTTTCTTTATTCTATTTTCTTCAAAACTTATTTTTTGGATTACCATTTAAGGTCGGGACTCTTGGATAGCTTAAAGTTTGCAACAATCTAAAGCTCAATTGAGAGACAATCTTGACCTTCTTGCTAAAAAGAGTAAATGGTAATAAGGAAAATAAAAGTAAATATGAAATCAA
>NW_018397284.1:101101-101438 GCF_002168275.2 Theobroma umbraticum
CTCAATGAACTTAAGTAAAGTTTATGATTTCATTTGAAAGGATAGATTCAATTAGATAACTAAACACAAATAAACAAGAAACATTGATGACAAATATTCTTTAAATCAAGCGGTTGGATTCTTAAACTCACCTGTTGCAACAATCTATATATATCTACCTTGAAGATCTTATTTGTGGTGGTTAGTTTATTAGATAATAGTTTATTAAATAATCAGAAATATATTTAATAATAACAATTTTTATTTATTTAATATTTAATCTTTCACCTAGTGGATGTAATTGTGACTTTACTTTTATAACCTTTTAAGAAATGGTCAAGTTATTGAGTCTAAGACA
>NW_018397284.1:101448-101545 GCF_002168275.2 Theobroma umbraticum
ATGTATTTGTCATAATTGATACTTATTTTATAATCAAAATACGCTTTCTTTCAAATAAAACATAATCTTTCATTGAACTGGCTGGTTGAATCAGCAA
>NW_018397284.1:101645-101736 GCF_002168275.2 Theobroma umbraticum
AAGTCACAATTACATCCACTGGGTGAAAGATTAAATATTAAATAAATAAAAATTTTTATTATTAAATACATTTCTGAGTATTTAATAAATT
>NW_018397284.1:101746-101983 GCF_002168275.2 Theobroma umbraticum
AAACTAACCACCACAAAGATGATCTCAAAGATGATCTTTAAGGTAGATATATATAGATTGTTGCAGCATGTGAACCGCTTGATTTAAAGAATATTTGTCATCAATTTTTTTTGTTTATTCATGTTTAGTTACCTAATTGAATCTATCATTTCAAATGAAATCATAAACTTTACTTAAGTTCACTGAGAAAGATAAGTTCTAATCTGTGAAACAAGATTGGTTTTGAGACTACGATTA
>NW_018397284.1:102130-102542 GCF_002168275.2 Theobroma umbraticum
ATTACCATTTACTCTTTTTAGCAAGGACGTCAAGATTGTCTCTCAATTGAGCTTTAGATTGTTGCAAACTTTAAGCTGTCCTAGAGTCCGGCTTTAAATGGTAATCCAAAAAATAAGTTTTGAAGAAAATTGAATAAATAAAAAATTTTAGGGAAAGAAAAATAGAAACAACGAATGACTGAAAATTTAATTCAAACTTTCTATAAAAATTAATCCGACCACAAAGCGTCTTCAACAAATAAGTGATTTTTTAAATATTTTTAAAATGAGGAGATTTTTTTTAATTTTTACCAAAACTATTAAGATAACATAGAAAAAGTTTTTAATATTTAAATAACAAGTTCAAAAAGAAAAAAAAAGAAAAAAAGGAGTAAATTGTAATAAGGGAAAGAAAATTAAATATGAAATTAAT
>NW_018397284.1:102552-102727 GCF_002168275.2 Theobroma umbraticum
CTTTCGTGTGTGATTGTACTCTTAAAACCAATTTTGATTCATAAATCGAAATTTATCTTTCCCACTAAACTTAAGGAACAAAATTAATAGTTGAATTTCATTGTGTCATCCGTAGTAATCATCAAAAAATAATAATAATTGACTGAAAAGGATGACTTGCTCTGTGATAAAACAA
>NW_018397284.1:102827-103076 GCF_002168275.2 Theobroma umbraticum
TGACAAATACATGACAAAAATATGTCTTAGGCTCAATGACTTGACCATTTCTTAGAAGGTTACAAAAGTAAAGTCAAAATTACATCCACTAGGTGAAAGATTAAATATTAAATAAATAAAAATTATTATTGTTAAATACATTTTCGACTATTTAATAAACTATTATCTAATAAATTAACCACCATAAAGATGATTTCCAAGGTAGATATATATAGATTGTTGTAATACGTGAGTTTAAGAATCCAACCG
>NW_018397284.1:103540-103709 GCF_002168275.2 Theobroma umbraticum
AAAAAATTTTAGCGAAAGAAAAATTGAAACAACGAATGACTGAAAAATTTAATTTAAACCTTCTATAAAAATTAATCCGACCACAAAGCGTCTTCAACTAAATAAATGATTTTTAAAATATTTTTAAAATGATGAGATTCTCTTTAATTTTTACCAAAACTATTAAGAT
>NW_018397284.1:103952-104118 GCF_002168275.2 Theobroma umbraticum
AAAGAAAAAAAAAAGAAAGAAAAAGAGTAAATTGTAATAACGAAAAGAAAATTAAATATAAAATTAACAAATTTTTATCTTTCGTGTGTGATTGTATTCTTAAAACCAATTTTGATTCATAAATCAGAATTTATCTTTTCAACTAAACGTAAGGAACAAAATTAAT
>NW_018397284.1:104538-104650 GCF_002168275.2 Theobroma umbraticum
CATCAATAATCAAATTAAAGAGAAATTTATTAAATAAAGTTTTCTTATCACATGGATCAGAGAAGTCAAAGTATTAATTAAAATTTGTCATGTGATCATGCATGGCGTTGTC
>NW_018397284.1:104987-105172 GCF_002168275.2 Theobroma umbraticum
CTTGAAACTTAACAATTCGACTTAAGAGAAGTTATTATCAATATTTTTTATTTAGGTGCGATTGATCACGTAAGTTAATCTATTTTTTCTAATGAGATTATAGACTTGACTTAAGTTCATTAAAAAAATAAGTCTTGGTCTACAAAATGGATTTAAGTTCAAGAGTACAATTATGTGTGAGGAAG
>NW_018397284.1:105272-105413 GCF_002168275.2 Theobroma umbraticum
GATCTTGGAGTAACACGCACTACTCTGATTCCCTTGTTTTGTGACAATTAAGCTATTATTCACATCGTAGACAATCCGGTTTTCCACGAATGAATGAAGCACATAGAAATAAATTGTCATTTCTTCTGGTAGCACATTCAG
>NW_018397284.1:105423-105554 GCF_002168275.2 Theobroma umbraticum
TCCAACTTAAGGGGGAGTATTAAAGGGTTTTTTATTTTTGAGGATTATTCTTTTGTGTAATCCTTCCTTGTTAACCTTTTTTTTTACTTACACTTTAAGAAAGCATAAGATTAGAATACTTCCTTTTATAT
>NW_018397284.1:105777-105938 GCF_002168275.2 Theobroma umbraticum
AGGATATGAATTGATATTAAAAACAAAGGAAATCATGATGCACCATTAGTAGGTCGGGATCACATTCAATTAAAGACTAGATTGCTAGATGCTAATGGGTGAAGTATTGAATATTATTATGAGAATTGTTATAGAAGCAACCTCTTACAGCCACTCCATCT
>NW_018397284.1:106184-106321 GCF_002168275.2 Theobroma umbraticum
TGCCCAATTCCAAGGATTTTGGTTCCCCCCCTCTAGTTGTTCCAAGAATAATATGCTTTTAGAAACACTTCCAAGCTCTTAACGACTATATCATTGCTATCAGCAAGCTCAAAGCTGGTACGACGTGGTTGAAAGCA
>NW_018397284.1:106421-106910 GCF_002168275.2 Theobroma umbraticum
TAGTTAAAATGAGAAAAATCATTAAGTGGATGCTTATAATTTGTGGAATAATTAAAATATTAGTCGTACTTGGCATTTGGTAAAGAACAGTGTCACAATGAAACACATGTCCTAAGGTATTATGCCCTTGAGTGTACTTTCTATAACTAGTAACATAATTTTGTTTATAATTTGTTTTCTAGTATATTTATTAAGTTTCCATATATGAATAAAGAGCTTGAAAAAGAACAAGTGGACTTTACAATTTTGGACACGACACATGGTTAAATTGTGTTTGGCACATTTAAAATACAAATATTTTCGTGTCTTAACATGTCAAATATGAATAATACATTTAAACACGTTTAATTAATTGTGTAATCGTATTATCTGTTTAAACGTACAATCGTGTTTAATCGTGTTTAAACGCGTATATATGACACGTTTATCAATTTGTTAAAAATTAATAATTAAAGATTGTTTTAGTCTTACTTAAATAATTTTAAATAA
>NW_018397284.1:106920-107395 GCF_002168275.2 Theobroma umbraticum
AAATTTTTTAAATTTTATAAAGATAATAATGTAATTATGTCATGTCTAAACTTTAATTTTGAACTTTAATTTTTGTTATATTTGATGTTATTATTATTATTATTATTATTTTTGTTATAATTGTTTTTATAATTATTAATTTCAAATTTAAATACTAAAATTATATTTAATTGTAAATATTTTTATTTAAACGTGTTGAACATATTATTAATCATGTTGTATCGTATATTGATATGTTTAATAAACGTGTTAATCGTGTCATGTTGTGTTATACAGTTATTAAATGGATACATATACGTGTTTTATATTTAAAACGCAAATATTATTCATGTCATATTCATGTTTAATCTTAACATGTTTTGTATCTAATCGTGTCTGATATATTTAAGACATGAAAATACGAATTGTTAGTCTAGGAACAAGTGAAGGAAATAATTGACGAGGGCAATTCCTTGTTTCTTTTTCTCTTTTTTTT
>NW_018397284.1:107525-107754 GCF_002168275.2 Theobroma umbraticum
GCTTGAACTTAGTAGATAAGCAATCTTTTTCTTTTTCTTTTTCTTTTTCTTGTGTTTTGGGTAATAAGATGATTTTGTAATTGTTCAGACACTTTTTTTGTACAATTTTTGGGCAAAAACCAAAAGGAAAGGAGAAATGAATTGGTGCTGGAAAAAGGGAAAGCATAATGCCAGAACCAGTAATTTGAGTGTGGGGGATAAGGTAGCATTATTGAGTTGGGGTCACCTT
>NW_018397284.1:107854-109608 GCF_002168275.2 Theobroma umbraticum
TAGGGTTGATTAAGGCTACTTCCTTTCCATGATTATAATTTCATTGATTCAAGAAAAAATGTAGATGCTAACAATGGTTTTATAGCCCCCAAACATACTATCATTAACAACGGATGATCAAGGACAGGGTTTCAGAATTTTTAGTCCGAGGAGATGGAGTGGTTGTAAGAGGTTGCTCCTGTAATAATTCTCATAATAATATTCAGTACTTCACCTACTGGCATCTAGCAATCTAGTCTCTAATTGGAGGTGATCCCAACTTACTAATGCTGCATCATGCTTTCCTTTGTTTTTAACATCAATTCATATCCTCTTCCCTTTTGATTTTTGCCCAAAAAATTGTACGAAATGTGTCAGAAAAATTATATAACATTATCCTTTTACCCAAACACAAAGAAAAATAAAATAAAATGATTGCCTACATGCTAATTCAAGCACATGTTTTGCATGAAAAATAAAATGTCTCAAAAGAATGGAATCAGAAAACCTTCACTCTTCATTAATAAGATGAAGACATATATATATACACACACACACAAAGCTCGCTTGGAGTGCAGGTAAAATAAATAATATAAAAGAAAATATTCTAATCTTAGACTTTCTTGGAATGCAAGTAAAAAAAAAGTTTAACAAGGAAGGATTACACAAAAGAATAATCCCCAAAAATAAAAAATCCTTCAATACTTCCCCTCAAGTGGGAGCATGAATAGTAAAAATACCCCACTTGACCAACAATTTATGAAATTGATCGTACCCAAATGCTTCAGTGAATATATTAGCCAATTGGTTCTGTGAAGAAATAGTCCGAGTAACAATAGTTTGTGACTGAATGTGCTGCCAGATGAAATGGCAATTTATTTCTATGTGCTTCGTTCATTCATGGAAAACCAAATTGGCTACGATGTGAATAACAGCTTGATTGTCACAAAACAAGAGAATTAGTGTAGTGTGTGTCACTCCAAGATCTCATAATAGTAATATCAACCAAATGATCTCGCTAGTGGTGGTGGCCATGGCTCCATATTCAGCCTCAGTGGAGGAACAAGAAACAACCATTTGTTTCTTAAATCGCCATGAGATGAGAGAAAACCCAGAAAAGATAATATAGCCAATAGTAGATCTTCGTGTCATTGGACATCTTACCTAATCTGCATCACAATATGCTCGCAAAAACAATGAACCATTTGAAGAAGCAAAATACCTTGTTTGAGGTTCTTTAAGATATGCAACACCCTTGAGATGCATCAAGATGTGGTTGTCTGGGCATCATAAATTGGCTAAGAATATGCACTGCATAGCTGATATCTTGACGAGTGATGGTGAGATAAAGTAAACTACTTATTAGGCAATGATAGTACCTAAATTAACACAAATTTTACTAGAGTCAAGTGAAAGCTTGAGCTATTGCTCTACGTGAAAGTTGGCCAGCTTGTAGCCTATGAGACCACTCTCGATTAAGATATCAAGTACATACTTAAGTTAGCTTAATGCAACATCTGCTGGAGAATGTGTCACTTCAATTCCAAGAAAATACTTGAGTTTGCCAAGATTCTTTATGTGAAATTTTCCATCCAAATAAACTTTCAACTTAGAAATGTGATCAGAATCTGTTCCCATGATGATGACATCATCAACATATATGAGAATTGCAATAAAAGATCTTCGCATCCGAGAGAAGGTGAACAAAGAGTGATCTGCGTTTGATTGTCGAAAACCAATGGCTAGAAAAGAAGTTGTAAATTTGTGATACCCAT
>NW_018397284.1:109618-109957 GCF_002168275.2 Theobroma umbraticum
TTGACGAAGTCCATATATAGATTTTCATAATCCACTAACCCGTTTATCCCCTTACTTGTGGGATCTTCATGTAGACTTCTTCTTTCAAGTCACCAAGTAAAAGGTGTTATTCACATCTAGTTGATATAATTCCTAGTGCTTAACCGAAACAAGTGACAACAAACAATGTACCGGGACTAATTTGGCAACAGGAACAAATGTCTCATGAAAATCAACACCCTTAATTTGAATGTAACCTTTAGTAGCAAATCACACCTTATAACACCTAATACTTCCATCTGGTTGATATTTGACTTTGTAAGCCCATTTTAAAACGATAGCCCGTTTACCAATGGGTAA
>NW_018397284.1:109967-110097 GCF_002168275.2 Theobroma umbraticum
GTCCAAGTATAATTTGCCTCCAAAACGAAAATTTTCTTTGCTATGTCTTCCTTTCAATGTGCACGTTTGATTGTTTGAAAAAATGATTTCGACTCATCGGTGGATGAGGTGGTCACTAAAAAAGCAATGT
>NW_018397284.1:110197-110324 GCF_002168275.2 Theobroma umbraticum
ACATCAAGGATCTTGGCAAACTCAAGTATTTTCTTGGAATTGAAGTGGCACATTTTCCAGCAAATGTTGCATTAGGCCAACTTAAGCATGTACTTGATATCTTAATCGAAAGTGGTCTCATAGGCTA
>NW_018397284.1:110334-110545 GCF_002168275.2 Theobroma umbraticum
AACTTTCCTGTAGCGCAATAGCTCAAGCTTTCACTTGACTCTAGTGAAATTTACATTAATTTAGGTACTATCATTGTCTTATAAATAGTTTACTTTATCTCACCATCACTCGACAAGATATCAGTTATGTAGTGCATATTCTTGGCCAATTTATGCATGCCCTATGACAACCACATCTTGATGCATCTCATAGGGTATTGCGTTATCTTAA
>NW_018397284.1:110555-110691 GCF_002168275.2 Theobroma umbraticum
AGACAAGGTATTTTGCTTCCTTCCAATGGTTCATTGTTTTTATGACCATATTGTGATGCAGATTAGGTAGGATGTCCAACGACATGAAGATCTACTACTGGCTATATTATCGTTTTTGGGTTTTCTCTCATCTCAT
>NW_018397284.1:110701-110805 GCF_002168275.2 Theobroma umbraticum
GAAACAAATGGTTGTTTCTCGTTCCTCCACTGAGGCTACATATGGAGCCATGGCCACCACCATTAGTGAGATCATTTAGTTGATACGACTATTATGAGATCTTG
>NW_018397284.1:110815-110968 GCF_002168275.2 Theobroma umbraticum
CACTACTCTGATTCCCTTGTTTTGTAACAATCAAGCTGTTATTCACATCGTAGACAATCTAGTTTTCCAAGAATGAACGAAGCACATAGAAATAAATTGCCATTTCATCTAGTAGCACATTTAGTCACAAACTATTGTTACTCAGACTATTTC
>NW_018397284.1:111051-111116 GCF_002168275.2 Theobroma umbraticum
TTACTATTCATGCTCCAACTTGAGGGGGAGCATTGAAGGGTTTTTTATTTTTGGGGATTATTCTT
>NW_018397284.1:111126-111580 GCF_002168275.2 Theobroma umbraticum
CTTCCTTGTTAACCTTTTTTTTTTATTTGCTCTCTAAGAAAGTCTAAGATTTGAATACTTCCTTTTATATTATTTAATTTACCAGCACTCCAAGCAAGCTTTGTATACATACATATATATATTATTAATGAAGAGTAAAGTTTTTCTGATTCCATTCTTTTAATACATTTTTTTTTATGCAAAACATGTGCTTGAATTAGCATGTAGGCAATCAATTTTTTCTTTCTTTTTTTTTTTGTGTTTGGGTAAAAGGATAATGTTATATAATTGTTCTAACACATTTTGTACAATTTTTTGGGCAAAAATCAAAAGGGAAGAGGATATGAATTGATATTAAAAACAAAGGAAAGCATGATGCACCATTAGTAAGTTGGGATAACCTTCAATTAGAGACCAGATTGCTAGATGCTAGTGGGTGAAATACTGAATATTATTATGAGAATTGTTATAGAAG
>NW_018397284.1:111590-111687 GCF_002168275.2 Theobroma umbraticum
CAGCCACTCCATCTCCTAGGACTAAAAATTCTGAAACCCTATCCTTGATCATCCTTTTGTTAATGGTAGTATGTTTGGGGGCTATAAAAACCATTGT
>NW_018397284.1:111787-111928 GCF_002168275.2 Theobroma umbraticum
GGTTGCTTCTATAACAATTCTCATAATAATATTCAGTACTTCACCCATTAGCATTTAGCAATCTGGTCTTTAATTGAATGTGATCCCAACCTACTAATGGTGCATCATGATTTCCTTTGTTTTTAATATCAATTCATATCC
>NW_018397284.1:111938-112162 GCF_002168275.2 Theobroma umbraticum
TGATTTTTACCCAAAAAATTGTACAAAATGTGTTAGAACAATTATATAACATTTTCCTTTTACCCAAACACAAAAAAAAAAGAAAGAAAAAATTGATTTCCTACATGCTAATTCAAGCACATGTTTTGCATAAAAATAAAATGTCTTAAAACAATGGAATCAGAAAAACATTACTCTTCATTAATAATATATATATATATATACAAAGCTCGCTTGGAGTGCAG
>NW_018397284.1:112174-112334 GCF_002168275.2 Theobroma umbraticum
ATATAAAAGGAAGTATTCTAATCTTATGCTTTCTTAAAGTGTAAGTAAAAAAAAGGTTAACAAAGAAGGATTACACAAAAGAATAATCCTCAAAAATAAAAAACCTTTTAATACTCCCCCTTAAGTTGGAGCATGAATAGTAAAAATGCCAACTTGACCA
>NW_018397284.1:112385-112556 GCF_002168275.2 Theobroma umbraticum
AGAAATAGTCTGAGTAACAATAGTTTATGACTGAATGTGCTACCAGAAGAAATGGCAATTTATTTCTCTGTGCTTCATTCATTCGTGGAAAACCGGATTGTCTACGATGTGAATAACAGCTTAATTGTCACAAAACAAGGGAATCAGAGTAGTGCGTGTTACTCCAAGATC
>NW_018397284.1:112689-112882 GCF_002168275.2 Theobroma umbraticum
TCATTTGTTTTTTGGATGGCCATGAGATGAGAGAAAACCCAAAACAATAATATAACCAGTAGTAGATCTTTGTGTCGTTTGACATCCTACCTAATCTGCATCACAATACGCTCACAAAAACAATGAACTATTTGAAGGAAGCAAAATACCTTGTCTTGAGGTTCCTTTAAGATAACGCAACACCCTATGAGAT
>NW_018397284.1:113294-113469 GCF_002168275.2 Theobroma umbraticum
GTTCCCATGATGATGACATCATCAATATATATGAGAATCGCAATAAAAGATCTTCGCAGCAAGACAAGGTGAACAAAGGGTGATCCACATCTGATTGTCGAAAACCACTAGCTAGAAAAGTAGTTGTAAATTTGTGATACCCATTTCAAGATGCTTGACGAAGTCCATATATAGA
>NW_018397284.1:113876-114116 GCF_002168275.2 Theobroma umbraticum
GGTCGCTAAAAAAGCAATGTGACTAGGAGAAAATTTACAGTTAGAAATAAATTGAAAGAGAGGATGTACCATTGAGTTGGCCGAAGAAGGAGATGGGACAACATGATCCTTGACGGAGCGAGAGAAAGCGGTAAAATATAATTGTACTCGGATAAGAAGCGTGAAACTTGACATTATCGTTTGCTGAAAATAAGAGGAGCTTTTGAAATAAAATTTTCAGACTCATTGCCAAAGTTTTTT
>NW_018397284.1:114216-114336 GCF_002168275.2 Theobroma umbraticum
ACAATGGTTTTTATAGCCCCCAAACATACTACCATTAACAAAAGGATGATCAAGAATAGGGTTTCAAAATTTTTAGTCCTAGGAGATGGAGTGGCTGTAAGAGGTTGCTTCTATAACAAT
>NW_018397284.1:114464-114606 GCF_002168275.2 Theobroma umbraticum
TTTGATTTTTGCCCAAAAAATTGTACAAAATGTGTTAGAACAATTATAACATTATATAACATTATCCTTTTACCCAAACACAAAAAAAAAGAGAAAGAAAAAATTGATTGCCTACATGCTAATTCAAGCACATGTTTTGCAT
>NW_018397284.1:114628-114780 GCF_002168275.2 Theobroma umbraticum
ATGGAATCAGAAAAACTTTACTCTTCATTAATAATATATATATATATATATATACAAAGCTTGCTTGGAGTGCAGGTAAATAAAATAATATAAAAAGAAGTATTCAAATCTTAGACTTTCTTGGAGAGCAAATAAAAAAAAAAGGTTAACAA
>NW_018397284.1:114790-114929 GCF_002168275.2 Theobroma umbraticum
CACAAAAGAATAATCCCCAAAAATAAAAATTCAATGCTCCCCCTCAAGTTAGAGCATGAATACTAAAAACGCCCAACTTGACCAACAATTTATGAAATTGATCGTACCTAAATGCTTCAGTGAATATATTAGCCAATTG
>NW_018397284.1:114939-115180 GCF_002168275.2 Theobroma umbraticum
GAAATAGTCTGAGTAACAATAGTTTATGACTAAATGTGCTACTAGATGAAATGGCAATTTATTTCTATGTGCTTCATTCATTCGTGGAAAACCAGATTGTCTATGATGTGAATAACAGCTTGATTGTTACAAAACAAGGGAATCAAAGTAGTGTGTGTCACTCCAAGATTTCATAATAGTTGTATCAACTAAATGATCTCACTAGTGGTGGTGGCCATGGCTCCATATTTAGCCTCAGTGG
>NW_018397284.1:115190-115352 GCF_002168275.2 Theobroma umbraticum
AACAACCATTTGTTTCTTGGATCACCATGAGATGAGAGAAAACCCAAAAACAATAATATAGTCAGTAGTAGATCTTCATGTCGTTGGACATCCTACCTAATCTGCATCACAATATAGTCATAAAAACAATGAACCTTTTGAAGGAAGCAAAATACCTTGTCT
>NW_018397284.1:115362-115579 GCF_002168275.2 Theobroma umbraticum
TTAAGATAACGCAATACCCTATGGGATACATCAAGATGTGGTTGTCATAGGCCATGCATAAATTGGCCAAGAATATGCACTGCATAACTGATATCTAGACAAGTGATGGTGAGATAAAGTAAACTATTTATAAGGCAACGATAGTACCTAAATTAATGTAAATTTCACTAAAGTCAAGTGAAAGCTTGAGCTATTGCGCTACAGGAAAGTTGGTCAA
>NW_018397284.1:115589-115729 GCF_002168275.2 Theobroma umbraticum
ATGAGACCACTTTCGATTAAGATATCAAGTACATACTTAAGTTGGCCTAATGTAACATTTGTTGGAAAATGTGCCACTTCAATTCTAAGAAAATACTTGAGTTTGCCAAGATCCTTGATGTGAAATTTTGCATCCAAATA
>NW_018397284.1:115837-115987 GCF_002168275.2 Theobroma umbraticum
CCACTAGCAAGAAAAGAAGTTGTAAATTTGTGATACCCATTTCAAGATGCTTGATGAAGTCCATATATAGATTTTCATAATCCACAAACCCGTTTATCCCCTTGTTTAGCAAACCTTTATGGGATCCTCATATAGACTTCTTCTTTCAAG
>NW_018397284.1:116203-116493 GCF_002168275.2 Theobroma umbraticum
ACCCTTAATTTGAATGTAACCTTTAGCAGCAAGTCACATCTTATAGCACTCAATGCTTCCATCTCGTTGATAATTTGACTTTGTAAGCCCATTTTAAATCGATAGCCCACTTACCAATGGGTAAGAGTCGCAACGTCCAAGTATAATTTGCCTCTAAAATGAAAATTTCCTTTGCCATGGCTTTCCTCCAATGTGCAAGTTTGATTGCTGGAAAAAATGATTTCGACTCATCGATGGATGAGGTGGTCGCTAAAAAAGCAATGTGACTAGGAGAAAATTTACAGTTAAAA
>NW_018397284.1:116503-116658 GCF_002168275.2 Theobroma umbraticum
AGAGAGGATGTGCCATTGAGTTGGCCGAAAAAGGAGATGGGAGCAACATGATGCTTAACGGAGCGAGAGAAGGCGATAAAATATAATCGTAATCGGATAAGAAGCGTGAAACTTGATGTTACCGTTTGTCTAAAATAAGAGGAGCTTTTGAAATA
>NW_018397284.1:116668-116978 GCF_002168275.2 Theobroma umbraticum
ACTCATTGCCAAAGTTTTTTTAGAATTTTTTTTTGATCTGCCACATGTCAGCATGTTAGGGACACATCAGCACTACCATGTCATCCAATAGCACCACGTGACATTACCACGTCATCACTCAATGCCATGTGACGTGCCATGTCATCATCTCAAAAACCGCATCATCAAAAATGTGATATGTCAACGCTGACACTATCGCTGACATAATCCTTCAACGATATAGTTAGATGTTGTTAAGGGGAAGCATTAAATTGGAACAATTCTCAAAATGAAGGAACTAAATTGCTTTGATTTTGAGTACATGAACTAA
>NW_018397284.1:117337-117511 GCF_002168275.2 Theobroma umbraticum
ATTCTCATGGAGACGTCTTAAGGGGGAAAATTATTATGCAGTGAAGTTTCACTATTGTGCACCAACTAGCATCTACCAATCTGGTCTCATAATTGAAGGTGACCCCAAATCAATAATGCTGCCTTATCCCCCACACTCAAATTACTGGTGCTGGCATTATCCTTTCCCTTTTTC
>NW_018397284.1:117779-117891 GCF_002168275.2 Theobroma umbraticum
ATCTCTACAATTTTATCTTGTTTACAAAATTGAAAAAGGAAATAAAAAAAAAGAAAGAAAAAGAAACAAGGAATTGTCGTCATCAATTATTTCTTTCGCTTGTTCTTAGATT
>NW_018397284.1:117901-118060 GCF_002168275.2 Theobroma umbraticum
TGTTTTCATATCTTAAACGTATCAGACATGATTAGATACAAAACAGGTTAAGATTAAACACGAATATGACATGAATAATATTCACATCTTAAATTTGAAACACACACACGTATTCATTTAATAATTGTATAACACTACATGATTAATAATATGTTGAAC
>NW_018397284.1:118160-118369 GCF_002168275.2 Theobroma umbraticum
AAAGTTTTTTTAGAAATTTTTTTAATCTACCACTTGTCAGTATGTTAGGGACACATCAGCACTGCCACATCATCCAATAGCACCACGTGACATTACCACATCATTACTCAATGCCATGTGACGTGCCATGTCATCATCTCAAAAATTGCATCATAAAAAATGTGATATGTCAACGCTAACATTGTCACTGACATCATCCTTCAACGATA
>NW_018397284.1:118616-118732 GCF_002168275.2 Theobroma umbraticum
TTTTTTATCACACCATTGTAGTTTAACAATTTACTGTCATCGACAAAGGATGATTAAGGACGTGGTTTTGGAAGTTTAGTCCGAAGAGTTGGAGAGGTTGCAGGAGGCTGATCCCT
>NW_018397284.1:119244-119377 GCF_002168275.2 Theobroma umbraticum
AAGAAAAACCCACCAGCCTACCTACTCCCATTTCTATCTCTACAATTTTATCTTATTTACAAAATTGAAAAAGGAAATAAAAAAAAAAGAAAGAAAAAGAAACAAGGAATTGCCCTCATCAATTATTTCTTTC
>NW_018397284.1:119409-119529 GCF_002168275.2 Theobroma umbraticum
ATATCTTAAACGTATCAGACATGATTAAATACAAAACAGGTTAAGATTAAACATTAATACGACATGAATAATATTCACATCTTAAATTTGAAACACATACACGTATTCATTTAATAATTG
>NW_018397284.1:119629-119825 GCF_002168275.2 Theobroma umbraticum
AGAAAGTATGTGGCAAGGAGCTTTGGGGATCGAATGGCAGTGAGATTAGGATTCGAATCTTGCGTGTACAACCTCAGCACTAAAAGGCATACTAGTTCATGAGGGTTTAAAGAGGTCAAGGGGTTGTTGGAAAAAGTATAACAATTGCAATTGGCGATTGATAGTATGAGTGCTTTCAACCACGTCGTACCAGCTT
>NW_018397284.1:119835-119970 GCF_002168275.2 Theobroma umbraticum
AATAGCAATGATATCATTGTTAAGAGCTTGAAAATGTTTCTAAAAGGATATTATTCTTGGAACAACTAGAGGGGGGGAACTAAAATCCTTGGAATTGGGCACAAGTTGGAACACTTGAAGTAAATTTTTCAACAG
>NW_018397284.1:120365-120546 GCF_002168275.2 Theobroma umbraticum
GCTTTCCTTTGTTTTTAATATCAATTCATATCCTCTTCCCTTTTGATTTTTGCCTAAAAAATTGTATAAAATGTGTTACAACAATTATATAACATTATCCTTTTACCTAAACACAAAAAAAAAAAAGAAAAAATTGATTACCTACATGCTAATTCAAGCACATGTTTTGCATAAAAATAAA
>NW_018397284.1:120600-120866 GCF_002168275.2 Theobroma umbraticum
GCAGGTAAAATAAATAATATAAAAGAAAGTATTCTAATCTTAGACTTTCTTGGACTGTAAGTAAAAGAAAAAGGTTAACAAGGAAGGATTACACAAAAGATTAATCCCCAAAAATAAAAAACCCTTTAATACTCCCCCTCAAGTTGGATCATGAATAGTAAAAATGTCAACTTGACCAACAATTTATGAAATTAATTGTACCCAAATGCTTTAGTGAATATATTAGCCAATTGGTTATGTGAAGAAATAGTCTGAGTAACAATAGT
>NW_018397284.1:120966-121247 GCF_002168275.2 Theobroma umbraticum
ACATAATCACCCACATTACCTATTCTGAAACAGGCCTTGTTTCCTCTTATTCCATCTAGAAAGGAAAAAATAAGAATTCTACCAATCGCTTTACTTGAAATATTACGTCTTTCTTTAGCTCTTCATACTTGAGAAATAACATTTTCCTTGGATTCTCCGAGCTTTCCTTCTAGTACCCAAAGACATGATCCTAAAAGGGTCCGAACCTTCCTCAACTTCACAAAATGATTCAAGACATTCTTCCAATGGCCAATCTCCTGACTTTTGCATAGTTCTACGAA
>NW_018397284.1:121553-121672 GCF_002168275.2 Theobroma umbraticum
AGAGCTTGGAAATGTTTCTGAAAGGATATTATTCTTGGAACAACTAGAGGGGGGAACCAAAATCTTTGGAATTGGGCACAAGTTGGAACACTTGAAGTAAATTTTTCAACAGAAAAAGA
>NW_018397284.1:121996-122390 GCF_002168275.2 Theobroma umbraticum
AATTGTACAAAATGTGTTAGAACAATTATATAACATTATCCTTTTACCCAAACATAAATAAAAAAGAAAGAAAAAATTGATTGCCTACATGCTAATTGAAGCACATGTTTTGCATAAAAATAAAATGTCTTAAAAGAATGGAATCAGAGAAACTTTACTCTTCATTTATAATATATATATATATATACAAAACTCGCTTGGAGTGCAGGTAAAATAAATAATATAAAAGGAAGTATTTTAATCTTAGACTTTCTTGGAGTGCAAGTAAAAAAAGGGTTAACAAGGAAGGATTACACAAAAGAATAATCCCCAAAAATAAAAAGCCCTTCAAAACTCCCCTTCAAGTTGGAGCATGAATAGTAAAAATGCCCAACTTGACCAACAATTTATGAAA
>NW_018397284.1:122570-122719 GCF_002168275.2 Theobroma umbraticum
CTGAATGTGCTAGCAGATGAAATGGCAATTTATTTCTATGTGCTTCGTTCATTCCTGGAAAACCAGATTGTCTATGATGTGAATAACAGCTTGACTGTCACAAAACAAGGGAATCAGAGTAGTGTGTGTCACTCCAAGATCTCATAATA
>NW_018397284.1:122889-123068 GCF_002168275.2 Theobroma umbraticum
CACAATATGCTCGCAAAAACAATGAACCATTTGAAGGAAGCAAAATACCTTGTCATGAGGTTCCTTTAAGATGACGCAACACCCTATGAGATGGATCAAGATGTGGTTGTCATGGGGCATACATTAATTGGCTAAGAATATGCACTGCATAGCTGATATCTTGACGAGTGATGGTGAGA
>NW_018397284.1:123237-123441 GCF_002168275.2 Theobroma umbraticum
GAGTCGAGTGAAAGCTTGAGCTATTGCTTTACAGGAAAGTTGGTCGGCTTGTAGACTATGACACCACTTTCGATTAAGAAATCAAGTACATACTTAAGTTGGCTTAATGCAACATCTGCTGGAGAATGTGCCAGTTCAATTCCAAGAAAATACTTGAGTTTGCAAAGATCTTTGATGTGAAATTTTGCATCCAAATAAAGTTTC
>NW_018397284.1:123451-123579 GCF_002168275.2 Theobroma umbraticum
TGTGATTAGAATCTGTTCCCATGATGATGACATTATCAATATATATGAGAATTGCAATAAAAGATCTTCACATCAAGAGAAGGTGAACAAAGAGTGATCCGCATCTGATTGTCGAAAACCACTAGCTA
>NW_018397284.1:124040-124167 GCF_002168275.2 Theobroma umbraticum
TTGCCTCCAAAATGAAAATTTCCTTTGCCATGGCTTTCCTCCAATGTGCACGTTCGATTGCTGGAAAAAATGATTTCGACTCATCGGTGGATGAGGTGGTCGCTAAAAAAGCAATGTGACTAGGAGA
>NW_018397284.1:124188-124810 GCF_002168275.2 Theobroma umbraticum
TTGTAAAAGAGGATGTACCATTGAGTTGACCGAAGAAGGAGATGGGAGCAACATGATGCTTGATGGAGGGAGAGAAGGCGATAAAATATAATCGTAATCGGATAAGAAGCATGAAACTTGACATTATCGTTTGCCTAAAATAAGAGGAGCTTTTGAAATAAAATTTTCAGTCTTATTGCCAAAGTTTTTTTAGAAATTTTTTTTGATCTGCCATGTGTCAGCATGTCAAGGACACATTAGCACTGTCACGTAATCCAATAGCACCACGTGACATTACCACATCATCACTTGATGCCATGTGACGTGCCATGTCATCATCTCAAAAACAGCATCATGAAAAATGTGATATGTCAACATGGACATTATCACTGACATCATCCTTCAACGATATAATTAGATGCTGTTAGGGGGCAGGATTAAATTGACACAATTTCCAAAATGAAAGAACTAAATTGCTTCGATTTTGAGTACATGAACTAAATTAAATAAAATTAAAAAGTACAAGAACTAGAAAGGTCTTTTGACCAATAACAATCGGTAGGACTAAGTTGCATTGAGTCATCAATTATAGAGGGAGCCAAACTAAACCCTGGGGTCCGTATTTGGTGTTTACCTTTTGATG
>NW_018397284.1:125191-125291 GCF_002168275.2 Theobroma umbraticum
AAAAAAATGTGTCTCGACAATTACAAAATCATCTTATTATCCAAACCACAAGAAAAAGAAAAAGGAAAAGATTGCTTATCTACTAAGTTCAAGCACATGT
>NW_018397284.1:125301-125365 GCF_002168275.2 Theobroma umbraticum
ATAGAAAGTGAGAAAAGAAAAACCCACCAGCCTACCTAGTCCCATTTCTATCTCTACAATTTTA
>NW_018397284.1:125375-125651 GCF_002168275.2 Theobroma umbraticum
AAAATTGAAAAAAGAAATAAAAAAGAAAGAAAGAAAAAGAAACAAGGAATTGCCCTCATCAATTATTTCTTTTGCTTGTTCTTAGATTTGACAATTCGTGTTTTCATATCTTAAATGTATCAGACATGATTAGATACAAAACAGATTAACATTAAACACAAATGCGACATGAATAATATTCACGTCTTAAATCTGAAACACATATACGTATTCATTTAATAATTGTATAAGATGACATGATTAATAATATGTTGAACATGTTTACATTAAAAAATT
>NW_018397284.1:125916-126103 GCF_002168275.2 Theobroma umbraticum
TATTAATTTTTAACAAATTGATGAAGGTGTCATATATACGTATTTAAATACAATTAAACACGATTATACGTTTAAACAGATAATACCATTAACACGATTAATTAAACGTGTTTAAATATGTTACTCATGTCTGACACATTAAGACATGAAAATATTTGTGTCTTAAAAGTGCCAAACATGATTAGAC
>NW_018397284.1:126203-126317 GCF_002168275.2 Theobroma umbraticum
TCAGTGGAGGAACGAGAAACAACCATTTGTTTCTTGGATCACCATGAGATGAGAAAAAACCCAAAAATGATAATATAGCTAGTAGTAGATCTTCGTGTCGTTGGACATCCTACC
>NW_018397284.1:126327-126465 GCF_002168275.2 Theobroma umbraticum
CACAATATGCTCGCAAAAACAATGAACCATTTAAAGGAAGCAAAATACCTTGTCTTGAGGTTCTTTTAAGATAACGCAACACCGTATGAGATGCATCAAGATGTGGTTGTCATGGGGCATGCATAAATTGGCTAAGAA
>NW_018397284.1:126903-127035 GCF_002168275.2 Theobroma umbraticum
GAAATGTGATCAGAATCTGTTCCCATGATGATGACATCATCAATATATATGAGAGTTGCAATAAAAGATCTTTGCATTAAGAGAAGGTGAACAAAGAGTGATCCGCATCTGATTGTCGAAAACCACTAGCTA
>NW_018397284.1:127063-127237 GCF_002168275.2 Theobroma umbraticum
ATTTCAAGATGCTTGACGAAGTCCATATATAGATTTTCATAATCCACAAACCCGCTTATCCCCTTGTTTAACAAACCTTTGTGGGATCCTCATATAGACTTCTTCTTTCAAGTCACCAAGCAAAGGTGTTATTCACATCCAGTTGATATAATTCCTAGTGCTTAACCAAAACAA
>NW_018397284.1:127340-127528 GCF_002168275.2 Theobroma umbraticum
GATTTTGTAAGCCCATTTTAAATCGATAGCCCGTTTACCAATGGGTAAGAGTTGAAAAGTCCAAGTATAATTTGCCTTCAAAATGAAAATTTCCTTTGCCATGGCTTTCCTCCAATGTGCATGTTTGATTGCTGGAAAAAATGATTTCGACTCATCGGTGGATGAGGTGGTCACTAAAAAAGCAATGT
>NW_018397284.1:127559-127727 GCF_002168275.2 Theobroma umbraticum
TTGTAAAAGAGGATGTACCATTGAGTTGACCGAAGAAGGAGATGGGAGCAACATAATGCTTGATGGAGCGAGAGAAGGCGGTAAAATATAATCATAATCGGATAAGAAGCATGAAACTCGACATTATCGTTTGCCTAAAATAGGAGGAGCTTTTGAAATAAAATTTTC
>NW_018397284.1:127737-128149 GCF_002168275.2 Theobroma umbraticum
CCAAAGTTTTTTTAGAAATTTTTTTTGATCTGCCATGTGTCAGCATGTCAGGCACACATCAGCATGCCACGTCATCCAATAGCACCAACTGACATTACCACGTCATCACTCGATGCCATGTGATGTGCCATGTCATCATCTCAAAAATCGTGTCATCAAAAATGTGATATGTCAACACTGACATTATCACTGACATCATCCTTCAACGATATAGTTAGATGCTATTAGGGGGAAAGATTAAATTGACACAATTCCCAAAATGAAGGAACTAAATTGCTTCGATTTTGAGTACATGAACTAAATTAAATAAAATTAAAGAGTGCAAGAACTGGAAAGGTCTTTTGACCAATAAAAATCTGTAGGACTAAGTCACATTGAGTCATCAATTGTAGAGGGAGCCAAACTAAACCCT
>NW_018397284.1:128159-128237 GCF_002168275.2 Theobroma umbraticum
TTTGGTGTTTACCTTTTGATGTGATGTTGCTCCTTTTTTATCACACCATTGTAGTTTAACAATTTACTGTCATCGACA
>NW_018397284.1:128247-128365 GCF_002168275.2 Theobroma umbraticum
AAGGACATGGTTTTGGAAGTTTAGTCCGAAGAGTTGGAGAGGTTGCAGGAGGCTAATCCCTATAATTATTCTCATAAAATAATATTCTCATGGAGACGTCTTAAGGGGGAAAATTATT
>NW_018397284.1:128727-128857 GCF_002168275.2 Theobroma umbraticum
TGCTTATCTACTAAGTTCAAGCACATGTTTTCCATGTCATAGAAAGTGAGAAAATAAAAACCCACCAGCCTACCTACTCTCATTTCTATCTCTACAATTTTATCTTGTTTACAAAATTGAAAAAGGAAAT
>NW_018397284.1:128867-129155 GCF_002168275.2 Theobroma umbraticum
AAGAAAAAGAAACAAGGAATTGCCCTCATCAATTATTTCTTTCGCTTGTTCCTAGATTTGACAATTCGTGTTTTCATATCTTAAATATATCAGACATGATTAGATACAAAACAGGTTAAGATTAAACACGAATACGACATGAATAATATTCACGTCTTAAATCTGAAACACATATACGTATTCATTTCATAATTGTATAACACGACATGATTAATAATATGTTGAACAGGATTGCATTAAAAAATTTACAATTAAATATAATTTTATTATTTAAATTTAAAATTAATA
>NW_018397284.1:129332-129579 GCF_002168275.2 Theobroma umbraticum
TTTGATTATTAATTTTTAACAAATTGATGAAGGTGTCATATATACGTGTTTAAATACGATTAAACATGATTATACGTTTAAACAAATAATACGATTAACACGATTAATTAAACGTGTTTAAACATGTTACTCATGTCTGACACATTTGATTGAAGATGATTCAGTGTCGCATTAATTTTTATGAAAGTTTTTGATTAGATTTTTCATTCATTCATTGTTTCCATTTTTCTTTCCCTAAATTTTTTTA
>NW_018397284.1:129777-129875 GCF_002168275.2 Theobroma umbraticum
GAAATAAAACTAAATATGAAATCTATAAATATTTGTCAAGGTTAAAGTATTATAGCACCTGATCAATTGGTACCCTTTTTTGACCTAGATTTACAAGG
>NW_018397284.1:129885-129972 GCF_002168275.2 Theobroma umbraticum
TTTCTTTGCGTATAATCGTACTCCCAAAGCCAATTTTAATTCATAGATTACAATTTATCTTTCTCAATGAACTTAAGTAAAGTTTAT
>NW_018397284.1:129982-130092 GCF_002168275.2 Theobroma umbraticum
AAAAGGATAGCTGCAATTAAGTAATTAATCATGTATAGATCAAACAAACAAAAACATTGATGATAATTATTCTTTAATCCAATGGTTGAATTCTCGAACTCACATGTTGC
>NW_018397284.1:130102-130220 GCF_002168275.2 Theobroma umbraticum
ATATCTACCTTGAAGATCATCTTTGTGGGGGCTAGTTTATTAGATAATAGTTTATTAAATACCAGAAAAACTATTTGATAACAGTTTTTTATTTAATATTTAATCTTTCCCGCGATGG
>NW_018397284.1:130241-130353 GCF_002168275.2 Theobroma umbraticum
TGTAACCTAAGAAATAGTCAAACCATTGAGTCTAAGACATATTTTTGTCATAATCGATACTTAGTTTATAATCAAAATAAACTTGCTTTCGAATAAAACATAATCTTTCATT
>NW_018397284.1:130765-130922 GCF_002168275.2 Theobroma umbraticum
TTAGGCTTGCTAGCTACAATGATATCATCGTCAAGAGCTTGGAAATGTTTCTGTGAGGATATTATGCTAGGAACAAAACTCGGATGGCACCAAAATCCTTGGGACTGGCACAATGTTGGACCTTGTTTTTTGGTGCTAATATGGTGGTCTTCTCCTT
>NW_018397284.1:130948-131116 GCF_002168275.2 Theobroma umbraticum
TCATGGGGCTGCCCTCCTTCCATAATTTCAAGGTGTTTAAACAAGGTTTATCTCACATAAAGGGTTTATTGCCACTAGCCAAGCAAAAGAAGAGTAGCTTTTAATTGATACTGGTGCACTGACTATTTTGTGTATATACGTTTTTATTTAAAAGAATGCTATTCATAG
>NW_018397284.1:131216-131372 GCF_002168275.2 Theobroma umbraticum
AAGCACATGTTTTCCATGTCATAGAAAGTGAGAAAAGAAAAACCCACCAGCCTAGCTACTCCCATTTCTATCTTTACAATTTTATCTTGTTTACAAAATTGAAAAAGGAAACAAAAAAAAGAAAGAAAAAGAAACAAGGAATTGCCCTCATCAATT
>NW_018397284.1:131382-131597 GCF_002168275.2 Theobroma umbraticum
CTTGTTCTTAGATTTGACAATTCGTGTTTTCATATCTTAAACGTGTCAGACATGATTAGATACAAAACAAGTTAAAGATTAAACACGAATACGACATGAATAATATTCACGTCTTAAATCTAAAACACATACACGTATTCATTTAATAATTGTATAACACAACATGATTAATAATATGTTGAACATGTTTACATTAAAAAATTTACAATTAAATA
>NW_018397284.1:131860-132038 GCF_002168275.2 Theobroma umbraticum
AAAACAATCTTTGATTATTAATTTTTAACAAATTGATGAAGGTGTCATATATATGTGTTTAAACACGATAATACATTTAAATAGATAATACGATTAACACGATTAATTACTCGTGTTTAAACATGTTACTCATGTCTAACACATTAAGACATGAAAATATTTGTGTCTTAAAAGTGCC
>NW_018397284.1:132048-132180 GCF_002168275.2 Theobroma umbraticum
AGACATGAAATACGTTAAGACTAAATCTAAACTTTTTTAATCCTATGTCGTATCCAAAATTATAAAGACTACCTGTTATTTTCAAGCTCTTTGTTGATATATGGAAACTTAGTAAATATATTAGGAAAAAAA
>NW_018397284.1:132201-132339 GCF_002168275.2 Theobroma umbraticum
TAGTTATAGAAAGTACACTTAAGGGCATAATACTTTAAGACATGTGTATCATTGCGACACTCTTGTTTACCAAATGCCAAGTATGACTAATATTCTAATTATTCCACAAATTATAAGCATCCACTTAATGATTTTTCT
>NW_018397284.1:132439-132631 GCF_002168275.2 Theobroma umbraticum
TGGAAGAATGTCTTGAATTATTTTGTGAAGTTGAGGAAGGTTCGGACCCTTTTGGGATCATGTCTTGGGGTACTTGAAGGAAAACTTGGAGAATCCAAGGAAAATGTTATTTCTCAAGTATGAAGTGCTAAAGCAAGCCGTAATATTTCAAGTAAAGCGATTGGTAGAATTCTTAGTTTTTCCTTTCTCGGT
>NW_018397284.1:132649-133145 GCF_002168275.2 Theobroma umbraticum
GCCTGTTTCAGAATAGGTAATGTGGGTGATTATGTTAATTATCTCAATCCTTTTATGGTGCAACGTTTCAGTAATATTTTGGAAGAAAAACTGATAAAATCTGGTATTACCTTCAAATTTTCTTAATAATGTTTGATTGCTTGTTTCCTAAGGTCCTATATCTAGATGTTTGGTGGTACTGGCCTTGCAATCAAATTCACTTGTTCTATTTTCCCTAATACACTTTTATTACATAGATTGAGAAAAATAGTTGGTTGAATACTCAAATAAGTTACTGAATTATATCAAGAAAGTCATTTTAATCCTTATCTTTTTATTCCATTCAAATAAACCCTTAAATTTTTATTTTGGGTCAAATAAGCTTTTTGGACTAACTTCTGTTAATCAATAATACAGTTAACCATTTTTAATATCACGTCATCTATTACGTAACATGTTTACCTGTCACGTTCAACAAATCTTTTGAATGATTTAACAATAAAATATGATATTAGTT
>NW_018397284.1:133155-133318 GCF_002168275.2 Theobroma umbraticum
TCACATAGTGCGGAATTTTCTGCTAGTATCCGATGAGTCTAGTGTTACCAAAAAATATGTAATAGTGCTTAAGTTCTGTGATTAAGTTTGTGGTTTTGGTCATCAATCATTGTAGGCTTTCCTTTCTCTGTTGAGGAGGAAAGAGCAGGGGCAATTGAAGAAA
>NW_018397284.1:133850-134003 GCF_002168275.2 Theobroma umbraticum
ATGCCAATACCAAGTGTTTGATTTTGGTCAATATTTTAGTAACAGGATCAATTAATTATTGAAGTATGTAGAGTCGGTTGTTGATTCAACCAACCAGTACAATGAGAGATTATGTTTTATTTCAAAGCAAGTTTATTTTGATTATAAAATAAG
>NW_018397284.1:134013-135576 GCF_002168275.2 Theobroma umbraticum
GACAAAAATATGTCTTAGACTCAATGGTTTTGACTATTTCTTAAAGGTTACAAAAGTAAACTCCCAATTGTAGATAAATTCTGCAGTAAGGTTATCAATAAAGACCATCATATCTATAAAATTAAATTACAGTTATTGATTTAAAATTCATAAAGAAATTAGTAAGCCAATTCAACTATTAAACAAAAAATTTTATTTTTGATGGGCTCTTTTTATGCCTTATTAATAGAAATCATTTCTTTGCATTTCTTTTATTATTGGTTGAAATTTTATATTACAAATAGCATTATTATTATAATAAATTAAAAAATCAAAATTAAAAATTTATAATAATAAAAATAAAACATATGCAATTTAAAATTATCATTAAAAAACTTAGACATCAAGTTTTAAAAGTTATGATTTAAAATTCTTAGCGTAAATCAATAAGAATTGACATAAAACTTCATAAAAGTAAAATAATTAAATTTAAAATTTTAACATAAATGAGTAAAAGTTTATGTAATAAGTCAATTAAAAATTTTAATTTTAATGAAAAATAAATATTTAAATTTATATTCTCAAAATAAAATTATTTGATGATATATAAATTTTAAATTTTAAATAAAATAATAATAATAAAAATAATTATAGTTCAAAATTGACATAAATAAGTTTTGACGTAAAACTATAAAAATTGACGTAAAAATTTATAAAAGTGAAATAACTAAATTTTAAATCTTGACGTAAATGTATGAACGTTAACATCACAAGTCAATTAAGTAAAACACTATAATTTTAGTGAAAAATAAACATTTATATTTATATTCTTGAATTAAAAGTGTTTAACAATATATAAATTTTAAGTTTTAAATAAAGAATAATAAAGATCAAAATAATTATAGTTCAAAAATGATATAGAAAAGCTTTAACGTTAAACTATGAGAATTGACGTAAAAACTTAAAAGGTAGAATAACTAAATTTTAAATCTTAACGTAAGCGTGTGAAAGTTAACGTAACAAGTCAATTAAGTTAAAAAAATCTAACTTTAGTGAAAAAAAAATATTTAAATTTATATTCTTGAGCTAAAAGTGTTTAACTATATACAAATTTTAATTTTTAAGTTTTGACGTAAAACTGTAACAATTGACATAAAAACTTAACAAGATGAAATAATTAAATTTTAAATCTTAACTTAAATGTGTGAGAGTTAACGTAACAAGTTAATTAAGTAAAAAATCTAATTTTACTGAAAATAAGCATTTATATTTATATTATCAAGCTAAAAGTATGTAACAATATATAAATTTTAATTTTTAAATAAAAACAATAAGAATAAAAATAATTATAGTTTAAGATTGACATAGATAAGTCTTAACGTAAAATTGTAAGAATTCATGTTAAAACTTATAAAAGTGGAATAACTAAATTTTAAATTTTAATGTAAACCTGTGAGAGTTAACGTAACAAATCAATTAAGTAAAAAAATCTAATTTAAGTAAACAATAAATATTTAAATTTATATTTTCACACTAAAGTTATTTAACGTTATACAAATTTTAATTTTTAAATAAAAAATAATA
>NW_018397284.1:135586-135749 GCF_002168275.2 Theobroma umbraticum
TAATTATAGTTTAAAATAGACATAGAAAAATCTTAACGTAAAATTATAAGAATTAATGTAAAAACTTATAAAGATGAAATAATTAAATTTTAAATCTTAACATAAATGTATGAGAGTTAACAACAAGTCAATTAAGTAAAAAAATTTAATTTTATTAAAAAAT
>NW_018397284.1:135759-136357 GCF_002168275.2 Theobroma umbraticum
ATTTATATTCTTGAAATAAAAGTATTTAACGATATATAACATTTAATTTTTAAATAAAATTAATAAATATAAAAATAATTATAGTTTAAAATTGATATAGATAAGCCTTAACGTAAAACTGTAAGAATTGACATAAAAAATTATATAAGTGGAATAACTAAATTTTAAATCTTAATGTAAATATGTGAGAATTAACGTAATAAGTTAATTAAGTAAGAAAGTATAATTTTAATAAAAAATAAGTATTTATATTTATATTATCGAGCTAAAAGTATCTAACGATATACAAATTTTAATTTTTAAATAAAAATAATGAGGATTAAAATAATTATAGTATAAAATTGATATAAATAAGTCTTAACGTAAAATTGTAAGAACTGACGTAAAAATTTTATAAAAATAGAATCAAATTTTAGTGAAAAATAAATATTTAAATATATATTCTCAGACTAAATGTTTTTAATGATATATATATTTTATTTTTAAATAAAAAATAATTATAATTTAAAATTGACATAGATAAATCTTGACCTAAAACTGTAACAGTTGACGTAAAAACTTATAAACGTGGAATAATTAAATTTTAAATCTTAACGTA
>NW_018397284.1:136367-136739 GCF_002168275.2 Theobroma umbraticum
AGTTAATGTAACAAGTCAATTGAGTAAAAAAAATTTAATTTTAGTGAAACATAAATATTTAAATATATATTCTTCAACTAAATATGTTTAATGATATATAAATTTTAATTTTTAAATAAATAATAATAATAAAAACAATTATAGCTCAAAATTTTTATAGATAAATTTGAACGTAAAACTGTAACAATTGACGTAAAAACTTATAAAGGTAGAATAACAAAATTTTAAATTTTAACATAAATGTATTAGAGTTAACGTAATAAGTTAATTAAGTAAAAAGGTCTAATTTTAATGAAAAATAAGCATTTATATTTATATTATTAGGCTAAAAGTGTGTAACGATATTCAAATTTTTATTTTAAATAAAGAATA
>NW_018397284.1:136749-136865 GCF_002168275.2 Theobroma umbraticum
AGATAATTATAGTTAAAAGTTACTATTGAAATGGTTTGATGTAAAGTTGTAAGAATTAATGTAAAATCTTATAAAAGTGGAATAAAAAAAGTTAAAATCTTAATGTAAATGTGTGA
>NW_018397284.1:136875-147363 GCF_002168275.2 Theobroma umbraticum
AACAAGTGATAATAATAATTTTTATTACATTATTTAATTAAATATAATTTTAATATTAAAAAGAATAATATTCTTATAGTTTAAAGTTAAAAATAAAATAAAATTAAAACTTAAATAACTTTTAAATAAACAAAATAAATTTAAAAATGATCTATATTATTATCCTAAAATGAATAAATTTAAAAATTATACATATTGTTTACCTGTTAACATGTTAAACAGGTTTTTATTATTTTTTAAAAATTTTATTTATTGACCTTACAGTAAGGTTAGACTTACTGTAGCATTCACCCCCAATTATATCCACCACATGAAAGAATAAATATTAAATAAAAAAGCTATCATCAAATAGATTTGCAGGTATTTAATAAACTATTATCTAATAAACTAGCCCCCACAAAGATGATTTTCAAGGTAGATATATAGATTGTTGCAACATGTGAGTTTGAGAATCCATCCGCTTGATTAAAGAATAATTATCATCAATTTTTTTTTATCTATGCATGATTAATTACTTAATTGAATCTATCCTTTAGAATGAAATCATAAACTTTACTTAAGTTCATTGAGAAAGATAAGTTGTAATCTATGAAATAAAATTGGTTTTGGGAGTTCAATTATACGCAAAGGAAGTATTAGCATCCTTGTAAATCTAGGTCAAAAAATGGTACCAATTGATCATGTGTTATATACTTTAACCTTGACAAATATTTATAGATTTCATATTTAGTTTTATTTCCTTATTACCATTTACTCTTTTTAGCAAGGATGTCATAAACGAATCTATCCTTTCGAATGAAATCATAGACTTTACTTAAGTTCATTGAGAAAGATAAGTTGTAATCTATGAAATAAAATTGGTTTTGGGAGTTCAATTATACGCAAAGGAAGTATTAGCATCCTTGTAAATCTAGGTCAAAAAATGGTACCAATTGATCATGTGTTATAATACTTTAACCTTGACAAATATTTATAGATTTCATATTTAGTTTTATTTCCTTATTACCATTTACTCTTTTTAGCAAGGATGTCATAAACGAATCTATCCTTTCGAATGAAATCATAGACTTTACTTAAGTTCATTGAGAAAGATAAGTTGTAATCTATGAAATAAAATTGGTTCTGGA
Organism: Theobroma umbraticum; assembly: GCF_002168275.2. Lineage (NCBI taxonomy): Eukaryota > Viridiplantae > Streptophyta > Magnoliopsida > Malvales > Malvaceae > Theobroma > Theobroma umbraticum. The sequence continues at coordinate 138,003 of NW_018397284.1, forward strand.
AGTACGATTATACGCAAAGAAAGGATTAGCATCCTTGTAAATCTAGGTCAAAAAACGGTACCAATTGATCATGTTTTATAATACTTTACCCTTGACAAATATTTATAGATTTCATATTTAGTTTTATTTCCTTATTACCATTTACTCCTTGTAGCCAGGATGTCAAAATTGTCTCCCAATTGAGCTTAGATTGTTACAAACCTTAACCATCCAAGTGTCCTAACCTCTAATGGTAATCCAAAAAAATAAATTTTTAAGAAAATAGAATAAATAAAAAAATTTTAGGGAAAGAAAAATGGAAACAATGAATGAATGAAAATTTTAAAACCTTGTATAAAAATTAATGTGACAATGAACCGTCTTCAATCAAATAAGTGATTTTTTTTAATATTCGTGAAGTGAGGAGACTCTTCTTAATTTCGCCAAAACTATTGAGATTAGGTAGAAAAAGTTTTTAATATTTAAATAATAAGTACAAAAAAGAAAAATAAAAAGAGTAAATTCAAATAAGAGAAATAAAATTAAATATGAAATCAATAAATATTTGTTTTTCATGTGTGATTGTACTCCCGGAACTAATTATGTTTGATAAATTGTAATTTATTTTTTTGCTAAACTTAAGAAACAAAATTAATAGTCGAACTTCATGTATGCCGTTTGTAGTAATCAATCAATAAAAAATAATAATAGTTAAGTGAAGAGGACGACTTGCTCTGTGACAAAACAAAATGGCCAGGCCACAGCCAACTACCATAGCCATCAATAAAGAAAGGCTTTGCTTCTAAATTTTAAATCAATAATAGTACTATATGGCCATTAAATATGATGGTTAAGCCAATAACCACATCTGTTTCATAAAGCCAACTAACACTTGGTACGCATAGGCATATGTAGCCAAAGCCTTTTCAGTTGTAGCCATTATGAAAGATTATGTATTAGTGTAAATGGAATTCAGATGGAATTCAAAGAATGGGTAAAATTGACTTTAAGAGGAGCTTTTTAATAAACTTTATCTTTAAGACTTATTTTACCTCCACCATTTAGTATGCAAAAAGGGAATTATGCAAATAGCCTTAGGGATACAATGAACCAAATGTCTAACTTCATATTTGCACTTTACGAGAGTAGACTGCTAGATACACTCAAAGGTTTGTAAAATTGTTCTGCTTTAGAGCTTATTTTCTACAGTAAGTAGATTAAAAGGAATTTGGATTCTTTGATAGATGATGAGAACTTAAGTTTTTATGTTTAATTTCAGAACATGACATTTGTATTGCTCTTGATTTTTTTGCTGATATTTTATTTGTTTTTTGTGTATCAAAATGGTTGGCAACAAACCTTTTATATAGGCTTGCAAGTGTCTCTTCTTCAAAGATACAATCTTTTCATCAAGGCACCATTTTGTCTAAAAGATATCTTTACATGTTGCAAAATACAACTTTTGGATAAAGATATTATTTCGATAATTACCTTATAAAAAGACAACCATTCATTCCATAAAACATAATCTTTAAGCTATAATTTGAAACGATAATTTTTTATATTTAAACTTTTGAATTGTGATGTTCTTTTCAATTTGTCCCATAACCTTTGGATGTCATTTTACCAAGAGATATAACCATTCACATTAAAAACCTACCTACAATCGAATAGTCACACTATATCACTTTATGTGACATAACCTTTAAGTTAAGATAGTTTTTTATTATATGACATAACCTTTAATTTTGAAAATACACCAACAATTCCCTACCATTTTCAAAATTTTCAAATGCCAACAACTTTGGAAATCTTGTGCAGAAATGAAGGTATCTTGTAGATTTGAACCTTCATTTAGTAAATGTGGTTGGTTCTAGTTTGAATTGAGTTGTTGACCAAGCATTGAACCATCAATTCTTCATTTGACTAGTCAGGCCACTGAAACACAAATAAGCTTCCTTGCTCACTTTGTATCTAATTTTGCCTACACGTTTTAGGGCCTTGTGATTTACATTCATTCATGAGTGCTATCAGAGCCAAGACTTTAGCTCCTAGAAGCAGCCACACTTCTATTCACATAGGTATCCCCATCGGAAGTACCACGTAATTATAATACTTCAACATATACATGCTATGGGTTTATTAAGAACTTTTGTTCAACCTTACCTTACACAGTACGAGAACTAATCAGAATACACCTTGGGATAGAAAATATAAATTAGTGCTTGCAATCATCTATGTGGTAGAATGATTAGTACCTGAGACTTGTAGGTGGGCCACTAGCATCAAGGTGAGCTCCCACCATTGGAGATTTAGTTGATAGGCTTGAGACCCATCCATATTAACGTCTTTATTACCAAGTCTTTTTTTAGACCTTTGGTAAATAGATTCGTTAAATTTTCACAAAACCTTACATAACTTATAGTGACTATACCATCACTAATTCTTTGTCTTACAATACTATGTTAAAATCCCATATATAGACTCTTTCCATTGTATGCTCGATTATATGCCTTCGATACCATTGCTTCATTGTCACAATGTATCAAGATTAGTGCCATTGGTTTAGGCCACAATGAAATTTCATTGAGTAAATTTCTCGACCATTCTACTTCTTGGGTGGTAGATGCTAAGCCTATAAATTTAGCTATCATGGTGGAGTCTGCTTGACAAGATTGTTTCCTAGAACCCCAAGAAATAGCACCCCTACCAATTGTAAAAACCCAACCAATTGTAAAAGTATAATATGTTGTATTTAAGTTCCAACTAGCATTTGTATATCTTTCTAAAATAGAAAAAAAAACCTGAAAAAAAATGCCATTATTCATTGTACTTTTTAAATATCTTAGAACTTTATGAACAATATACCAATGTTCTTTACTTAGATTACTTGTAAACCAACTTAGCATCGCAACTATAAAAGCAATGTCTAGCCTTGTACACACTATAGTATACATTGGACATCCAATCACCTTTACATATTCATTTTGTATTATCGGCATGCCTTTGTTGGGTACTAGTCTTAGATTACAATCATAAGGTGTAGACATTGGCGTACAAACTGACTTACCATACTTCATTACAATTTTTTCAATGTAATGAGATTGAGACAATGTTAAGCCATTGTTGTCTCTCTTTATTCTTATAACAAGAATAACATCTACTGTACCCATATTTTTCATGTCCAAATTCCTTGATAGGAACCTTTTCATGTCCTCTACTTGTTCTAAATCAGTACCAAAGATTAACATGTCATCCACATATATACAAATGATGACATCTCTACCGTTATGGAACTTACTATAGACACATTTATCAAATTGATTCATCTTGTAGCCGTTAAATAACACAACTTCTTCAAACTTTTGATGCCATTATTGATGTGCTTGTTTTAATCCATTCAAGGACTTTACAAGCTTATATACTTTCCTTTCTTGACTAGGAAAGACAAACCCTTCAAGCTATTCCATATATACCGTTTCATCTAATTCACCATTTAGGAATGTCGTTTTAACATCCATTTAGTGAATCACCATTTTATGTATCATTGCAAATGCTATAAGCACTCTAATTATAGATACTCTTGCTATCGGTGCATATGTATCAAAATAATCAATCCCTTCTATTTGTTTAGAGCCCTTGGCCACTAGCCTCATTTTAAACTTATCTATGGTTCCATCAACTTTTATTTTCTTTTTGAAAATCCATTTATAGCCTATTAGCTTGGAACCTAGTGGGAGGTCTACCAACTTTCAAGTTTTGTTTCCCATTATAGAGTCCATCTCATCTTGTTTTGCTTCACTCCAAAATGAAGCATCTTGAAACCTCATTGCCTCCTCATAAGTTTAAGGATCACTTTTACCTTCTATATTAAAGCAATAAGGTAAGCATTCACATGTTTCTTATCTTCTACCTTCTACTAAGTACATAAAGAAATCGGATTCATATGTCTTTACTTTTCTAGTTTTTTTACTTCTTAAAAGCTCAATAGCTTCGTCACCATTTTTCAAAAATTTATTACTTTCTATTACTAGTTCTTTGGGTCTTGGAATTGAATTGAACTTTGTTTTATCAAAGATAGCGTTTCTTGATTCTATGACTGTATTAATGGAATAAGAATCATTGGGTTCTTTCACCATGAAACAATATGTTTTACTATGTTCAGCATATCCTATAAATATACATTCAATTCCTTTTTCACTCAATTTCCTTATTTTTTTGTTTTGGAATTCTTACTATGGTTTCTAATCCCTAAACTCTTAAATAATTAAAGTTTGGCTTTTTTCCTTTCCATAGCTCATAAAAAGTAGTTTTACTCTTTTTGTTTGGGATTTTATTTAGTATATGACAAGCTGTTAATAAGTTTTTGCCCCAAAATCCTTTTCTTAAACTTGAATTAGAAAGCAAAGCATTGACCATTTCCATAAGAACTTGATTCTTACCTTCCGCTGCACCATTTTGTTATGGTGTGCATGGAGCAGTAATCTCATGAATAATACCAATAGATTCAAAATACTTAAGATCATAATATTCATTTCCTCTATCACTTAGTAAACATTTGATAAACAATTCACAATGCAATTCAGTTTCATTTTTATAAATTTAAAATTTTACATTACTTCATCTTTAATATGTAATAAGTAAACATAGCAATATCTAGATAAGTTATTTATAAATGTTACGAAGTATTTCTTTCCATTAATAGATGGAGTACTATACATGTCACAAACATCATAATGTATTAATGCAAACAATTTGGAGTTTCTTTTAACCTTAGAAAAAGAGGTTATTGTGATTTTAGTAACCATGCATGTTTGGCACATATCATTACTTACATCAATATTTGGTATTAACTATAATTTAGCCACATCATGCATTCTTCTATAATGAACATGACCTAATATATTATTTCATATATTAGACAAAGTTGCTTTATTATCATGAACATTAAATGAGGCATCAATATAAGTAGAACTAGTAATATTCTTATGAATATTAAGTTTGAACATATTTTCACAAAAATATCCACTTCCCACATATTGTCCACCTTTTGTAAGGATGAACTTATCTACTTCAAATACTAACTTGAAGTCATACTTATTCAACAAACCACCCGACAAAAGATTCTTTCTAACTTCCGGTAGATAATAGACATTGTTTAGTACAAGTTATTTTTCAAAAGCAAACATGAGTTCCATGGTGCCTTTTCCTTTTACTTGTGTAGTGGGGGAATTTCCTACATATAGTACGGTTCCATCATTGACTGCTTCCAAAGTCTAGAAGAACCTCTTATCCTTGCATTCATGATTAGTTAGGCGACTAGTGGCTTTGCTTCTTTAAGAGCTATGGGATTTCCCTTTATTTGTGACTAAACTGTTTAGCTAGTTGCTGTTGTGATAGACAAAGCTTTGCAACGTGGAGTTGGTTTTGTTTTAAAAACTTCCTTTGCTACTAATGGTAGTCTCTTGGGAAGGTTAACGAGGAGTCTAGGATATGGGGCTGTGAAAAGATGCTATAACTGTTGAGTCAGTTGTCATTGTAATAGATAAAGCTTTATAGTGTGGAGTTGGTTTTGTTTTGAAGACTTCCTTTGCTTTTAGTGGTAATCTCTTGGGAAGGTTAACAAGGAGTCTAGGATGTGGGGCTACGAAAGGATACTGTGAAAGAATGGTAGTCTAAATTTACAATCTTTGTGCTAAATGGTGATCACGTGATGGTCACATGGTTTTTAATGGTTTTCATATGCATTCTATGCATTTGCTTTTTAGTGCTTCTTTGTTTTTCCTTAAGCTTTTCTCCTTTGTTTTGTTGCTCAACAAGCCATTGGCCTTGATGTTGTAAAAGCCACATGGCTTCCTTTTATTTGCTTAGTCATTTGCCAGATGCTTGTGCATGACCTAATGCCTTTCTAAACGTGCTAGTATATAAACCAGCTATTTCAACAGTTATGAATATTCCCTTTCTCCAGAAAATATTTCTTCTTTCTCTAGTTCATCTTCATTGTTTACTTGAAGTATTTTTTTCTTTCAAAACCAACATGGTATCAGAGCAATTAATTAAATCTTAAGGATTATTTTTTTCTCTACTATTTTACTCCTTTTTCCTTGATTTCTATATTGTGATTCATGGTAAACTCTGGGTTCAGTAGCACAGCTCCTCCATTTTTTACTGGAGAAAACTATGCTTTCTAGTCTGTTAAAATGTAATCTTATCTCAAAGCTTTTTCTCTTTGGAAGGTGGTGGAGATCAGAGCAAAAGTTGTACAAAGGCATGCTAACCCAACTTTGGCACAAAAAAAGCAGTTTGAAGAAAATAAGGCAAAAAGGTACAAAGCACTATCCTGTTTACAATCTGCTTTATCTGAAGATATATTTGCTAGAATCATGCATTTATACAATCCAAAAGAGGTCTAGGATTATTTAAAGGAGGAAGTTCATTATAGTGAAAAACTAGAAAGATTCAAGCTTTTAATCTGACTAGGCAGTTTGAAATGTTGACTATGGATGATAAAGAGACTATCAGAGAATTTTTTGGAAAGATAATGGGGTCTTGTAAATCAGCTTAGATTGTTGGGTAAGGAAATGTCTGAGGAAAGGCTGGTTAGTAAAATGTTAGTAGGCCTTTTTGAGAGATATGAGTCAAAAATCTCTTCCTTAGAGGACTCTAGATACATTGGCTAGATGACTTTGAAAGAGTTAGTAAATACTTCAGAAGGTTTAGAGTAGAGAAGGGCTTTTAGGCAAAAAGGCTCACTAAAAGTGCCTTAATTGCCAATAACAAGAATTTGAAATCTGGTAACAGTAACTCTAGGAGGAATGATGTAAATAAGAAAGATAAAGGTAAGAAATTAATGAGAAGAGGCAAAGGGATCAGAAGAAAACTTTTTCACCATGCTCTCATTGTAAAAAGACAAACCATACTAAGAAGAATTGTTAGTTTAGACCGAATGTTAAATGCAAGAAGTGAAACCAGCATGGACATGTTGAAAAAGTATGCCAAAATAAAGGTAAAAGTGTTGATGAGAAGGCAGTTGTGGTTGAAGAACTTCAAGCTGAAGATGAGGTTCTGTTTATGGTTAAGAGTTCCGATAATACTGAGAAGAATGACACTTGGTTTTTGGACAATGGTTGCTCCAATCATTTGATTGGATGCAAAGACTGCTTATAACACTAGTTGAGAGTTTCAGTACCAAAATGGAAATAGGTAATGATGATTTCTTGTTTTTTTTTTTTCAAATTGAAGAGAGGGGGGATTCAAACCTTGCTCTTTAGATAGGGAATCATGTACCAACCAATAAGTTAAATGCTCGGGTGCTAATGATGATTTCCTGTTAATGAAATATAAAAATTGATTTTAAACGATAAAAAAATAAATACAATAAAATTTGTGAATGAGTTATAATAAAACATGGTATAAGGTATTAAACCCATCACATAGTGTTGGTGATTTTATTAATATGCATAAAATCTTGTTCTTTTATTTTTTGTTAAGTCATGCTTTTCATTGATATAAAATAAAAGTGGTTAATCAACTTTCGAGGGTCCATGTGATGCTCATGCAGTCTCACCTGGTTTTCTTGACATTAAATAAAAATAAATAAATTATTTGTTATCTCACAAAACCTAATCTTTTCTATCACAAGATTGGATTTAAAACTTTTAACGTTAAAATATTCTTAAATTTTAATCATTCAAATATTCTTGAAAGGAAAAATTAAATACAATGGCCATTGAAGAATGATTTCTTTCTCACCAACATTGATAATAAAATGCCCAAGCCAACAACCAATGTTCTGGTAATATTCACTTTTTTCAATAAAAATGCAATAAAAGAAGAGGGGAGTTGAAGAAACTTATACTCCCTCCTTCCACTGTGGTTAATTACTTTTAAGTTTCATTGACTTAAAAAGAGATTATTACCATGTCATCGGCGTATTGTAAGTGGGTGACACAGACTTGAGGGACCTACTTCAACCCCTTTTATAAGACGCTGATCAGCAAACTTGTGCATCAGTACACATTGTACCTCCACCATTATGTTAAAAAGAAGGGAAGAGAGTGGACAACTTTATTGAGTAAAAACTATAATAACAAAAAAAAATAAAAATAAGAAAAATTATGTGAGCTGATGAGAGAAGTCTTGGTGAAAATAATGATATTATGATAGCAATAAATGCTGATTGCTATGTTGGAATCGGGGGATGGTAATTGTCGTAGTTTTATGGTGGGCTTTGAATGTTGGCAAGAAGTGGATACATGCAGCGGTTTTGCATGGAATCATTTTTATTATCCATGCAATTTATAGGAAAAAAAACAATCTACTTATAATTAAAAGTCATTTGAAACTACTATTTAGTAAGATAACAGGTGGGAGCAAACTTTATTTGTTTGAATAGCACATGGGTTGAAAGGGGCTTTTTCTCTTCCATTGTAAACACTTGCTCCATGTGGAGAGATGGTAAAGAAGGGCTGACAAACTTTGTTGTCTCAGTTGTCTATTTCTCCTCATAAAAGATAAGTTAAAAAAAAAATGTTTCACTTCGAAGTTCCAAGCTATGTGACAAGGCCCATAATCCATTAATTATTAAGATTATCAAAATTTCTCTTAAGTTTTTAATTTTTTTTTCTGGGCCAATGAAAATTTTACTATAATCATTGATAAAACATTGTACATATTGTCTGATAAAACAAAGTAATAGATGCTGAAGTACATCAACAAGCGCCTACACGAACACCCAGCTGAAATAGGCATCCACGCTAGCAATGACAACAATAAACAAATAAGAAAACAGTCCTTGCACCCATACAAAGAACGTATTAATTCAAGCACAACTGACACCAAGCAAAGAACATGAATGTCACATCCACATAAAATTAAAATCTAGTAAGATATAGTGAATGTCAAACCGGATCCACTTATTTTTTCTTCTATAATTTTACTGAATCGATCTATTGCTGATGGACTGAGGTAATTAACATGGTCACCTACCTCACCTTTCCTAAAAAGGAACTTATATTCAACTTGGAGCCCATGGAATTTTCCAATCTTGTTCGCCTCCAAATCCTTTAAATTGCTCAAGCTACAAAACTTTGCTATCTCTTCAATGACACCTGCTCTCTCCTCCTCATCAGAAAAAGGAAGGGCTATGAACTCTGCAATCCTCTTTATTTGCAGTATTGGGTCTTCCTTCAAGTCTTCATACCTGAGAAACAGTACTTTGTGTGCTTTCTCCAAGCTCTCCTTCCAATACCCCAAGGCATGATCCCAAAAGGGTCCAAACAATTCCTCACCTCGACAAAACATCTCAAAACATTCCTCCAATGGCCAATCCGCAAGCCCGGGAATGCTTATATTAAAGTGCCAAAAAGAAACGATGACATCT
>NW_018397284.1:147373-147620 GCF_002168275.2 Theobroma umbraticum
GAGTTATATAGACAATTCGGCTTTTTCCTTGTTTGATTGATTCTGCTAAAGCTGCATAAGGAAGGTGGGTGGCAAACAACCTTGGGGATGGAACACTAGTAAGATCAGGAATCCCATCTCTGGCATACAAAGTCAACTCCAAAAATGGAACAAGGTCATGAGGGTTTGCCCAGTTCAAAGGGCTGTTGGAGAGTGAGAAACGAGTGCGGTTGACGATGGTGAAAACAAGTGCTTTCAGCCAAGTTGT
>NW_018397284.1:147630-174504 GCF_002168275.2 Theobroma umbraticum
GGCTTGCTGGCTACAATGATATCATCGTCAAGAGCTTGGAAATGTTTCTGAAATGATATTATGTTTGGAACAAAAATCGGGTGGCACCAAAACCCTTGGAATTGGCACAATGTTGGACCTTGTTTTTTGGCGCTGGTATGCTGGCCTTCTCCTTCAGCAACGCAAGAGGGAGGATGTGTTTCACTGGAGTTGTGCCCTTCCATAATTTCAAGATGTTTAAACAAGGTTCTTTTTTTGTTGTTGCATCTAATCAACACTTAAGAGGTTTTTATAGCCATCAGCCAAGGAAAAGAAGAGGAATTACAGCATTGATTTTGATACGCGGTTGTTCAATTATTCACACGTCATATATGTTATTTCAGATATATTGCTGGAAGTAGGATACTAGCCACATCCGTAGGTTGTTATATTTTATATTAAAATAATAAAATTTGATTTTAAATGATAAGATAGTGATTAAATACAATACAATTTGAGAACTAGTTTATAATAAAACATGGTATTAGGTATTAAACCCATCGCATGGTGTTGGCCATTTTATTAATATCCATTATTTTTTTTAAGCCATGCTTTTCACTTATATAAAATAAAAGTGGTCAGTCAGCTCTTGAGGTTCCATGAGACACTCGTGCAGTCTGGCTTGATTTTCTTGACATTAAATAAAAATAAATAAATTATTTTTTATCTCATAAAACCTAATCTTCCTAACACACAAGATTGGGTTTAAAACTCTTAAAGTTAAAACACTCTTAAATTTTAATTATTTCATCGTTATGTTTTGAAGTTTGATACTTGGCGACTTCGGCATTTAGCAATCTGTCTCATTATAAAAAGGTGTCCCAACTCAATAATGCTGCCTTACCCCAGAACATTATTTCTTTCTCAACAACATTGATAATACAGTGCCCAGGCCCAAAGCCAATGCTCTGGTAATATTCACTTTTTTCAATAAAAATGCAATAAAAGAAGAGGGAGTTCAAGACACTTATACTCCCTCCTTCCACTGTTGTTAGTTCAAGTTTGACTTGATATGGAAATTAAATTTTTAATTTTTTTAATATCAAAAAGTTAAAAAAAAATTAATATGAAATGTAAAAAATAGGAGAATTAGGAGTTTAAAAACACAAAGAAAAGAATACATAAATTTTAAGAAAGGAAACTATGGGTGAAAAAGTGAAATGGATGAGAAGTTACTAAAATATTACTTTTATCTCGTCAAAGATACGATATGTAATTAAAAACTATCAAGGGAATATTTACAAATTTACCTTTAAACTTTAATTTTAATTGTTATGTCATAATATGGTCTAATAATTTCACAAATGGAGGGAGTCATTAGTTATCAAAGCTTGCTATAACAATACAAAATTAATGATCTTACTTGGCCGAAATTAAAATTTCATTGTATTCTAGAGTATCGACAGAAATTTTTATCGATATTTAGTTGAAAATATTGTCCTCAATTAAAGTAATTTTCTTGGTAACAAAATATTTTTTTGAAATATTCAATTGATAAAGCATTCAATCCATCGAAAGCTTAACTGGACGGTATTCGATGATTTTCATCAATAAAGATATGTTTCTTTGTCGTGTAAATTTACTATAATAAATGACTAAGTAACGATTTGAAAATTGATAATTTTGGCAGCTAACAAAAGAGAAAGCTCAAATATCTGCTTGAAGTCATAAGCAATTTTTGATATCATCAGTGCTCGTTTATCTCTTAAAAAAAACGAATTTTATTGAGAGAAAATTATGAGGAATGGCCATTTTGATAACTTGATTTCACAAATAGCATCCAGAATAAAATTAATTATTTTTAGTCATATTTAGTTATGATTTGACGAAAATACTCTTAAACTTCTTTTAAATAAATTAAACCATTTATCATAATTTCTCCATATCCTTCTGTGCATCTAATTTCTCTTTCTCACTATTTAGTTCTCTCTAATTTTATTGATTTTTCTCTTCAACATCCATTTATTATGTTCTCGATTTCTCTCTCTCGGGCTTTCAGAATGCCAAACGATGGTTTTGATGTACTTAGGGTGGGTGGCCATTGGGAAAATTTGATTTTAAGTATTTTGGATGAAACTAAAATGATAGAAATGATCATAAATGTTTGAAATAGCTTTTAATTAGATTAATTCAGGGCATAGACACTAATAAACTCAAGAATTTCACATTTATAAACTTAGGGTTTCAAAGAAAATTGTTATCTATTTTGAGCTGTAATAGGTATTTTATATAAGAAAAATTGTGTTTTTATTCATGAAAACATATTAGAAATACTCTAATCGGTGCCAAATCGTCAAAAAACCAAAAAGAAATGAAGAGAGTTGAGAGGATTTGAAGTTTTGATTTGCAAGTAAGAACAACATTTTAAAAATTAAAGTATAACAAAAATTTTTTGAACAGAGCATGTAACAACAATATTTTTTTTAACATAGCTTGTAACATGTTTTTGTACATGACGTGTAACAATAATTTTTTTTTCAACTGGCATATAATAATCTTTTTTAACCATAGCGCATAACATGTTTTTGTACTTGACGTGTAATAATATTTTTTAACATAGTGTGTAACATCATGTGCATGGCTTGTAATATTATGTGCACTTGAATATGAGGAGGTTTCATTAAAAGTAATTTTGTTTAACTTAAACTAAAAATAATTAAAATTATAAAAAAGACTATTTTTGAAAACATCTTATCTTTGAAGGCTATTTTTTAAAATTTCTATTTTATTAATCATCAAAAAACTAATATGTCGTAACAAGTCTGGAACTATGACAGTAAAATGTTTTTCTTGGCATAAGAATTTTAGTTTCGATGTGGGAAAGTACTGTACAATTACAAAAGTAAAAGCACTGCTCAAAACATTTGAATTTGGACCATAACTTAGGTCCGTAAGAAGAACTGTCAATCACAATTCAAACTACCACCTAGTATAAAACATTCCCTGCCTTATCAACACCAATGCAACAAAGTCTCTGATAAACATTAGCTTCTCTAAAAGTATGCATAAAAAAAAACCAATTCATAACTTATTCTCCAAAGTATAGGTAAAATTCCATCATGTATTATTATTATAAGAACTACTTATTTTATTATGAGACCATTTGTGTTTTAGAATTTATACATTCTTACTTGGGTGTAAAGTAATAATATACTAAAATAATTATCACATAAAAAAAGAAAATATAAACAGCAAAAATTAATTAATTTAAATAATAATGCAAAAAATTAGCCCTGCACATCATAAAATAATTTTTTATAAGTTTGCCCTGGAACAAACATATTAATATCCTTAATGAATCATTCTCTTCCCCTCTCAACAGTCTCACAAACGAATGTCAAATCAAAATATTAAGCAGATTAATTTTTTTTCTAAAATAAAAAATCTTTAAAACATAAAAATAAGATTAATTATTAAAGAACTGAAGAATCAATTTTTGTCTATGGTTATTTTATTTATGAAGAATCTACATGTGCAAAAAGTGAATAATAAGTACAAACTAATAGAAATCCAAGAGTAGCATTTGTAACTCTAATAAATAATGACGGAAAAAGGGATCTTCTTGAGAAGGAATTTCTTGTTTCAATGGGCAGTGGGTTTCATCCGAGGGGCAACCAGTGGCTTGCTTTTGTCTGTATTTGCAGTCTTTCTGGATTTCTGTGAGTTTTAAGGAGCTGTTTCGCTACCTAAGTGGTGGACTTTTGTGAAAAATCAATTTTAATTGGATGTATCGAAACTAAATCGCAGTATTTATCTAATTTAACATTTAATCTTTCAAAAAATATTGCAATTATAGATTAGAACAATTACTCTTGTAAACCTGATAATGAGAGAATATTGAATCAATTGTAAACACATATTAATATGACAGAATTTGAAACTAATACTTTATGGTATCTTAAAGACAAATATGCATTAAAAAGTTTTTTAAATTGCCTCAAAGCCATTTTTTTAATATTTTTTCTTTTTCCTTTTTGATTCTTTAATCTTTGTACAATGATGAAACAGAACTGCTTTGTGTAGACCAAAATCAAGTATATCACAAAAGAATCAATGAGTTTCAAGCTAACTAATTGCATTACAAAACCCAAGCAAGATGGAAACACAAGTTACAAACCAAACCAAGCACAGATAAGAGATTACTGATTACAATCTAGTTATTCCATAGACTAATAGTGCTTCGGGCAAGTGGACACAACCTTCATGCCCATCCTTATTTTACATGGTTTCCTTAACCAAGTTTTATCCTGACAAAGACATTCTAAAGGTCAAGCCAGAACCACTCAGTTTTTCATCGAAGATCTTACAGAATCGTTCCACTGCAGAATTGCTGAGATAATTAACATAGTCACCCACCTCACCTTTCCGAAAGAAAGGTTTAGTCTGACGTGGTGAGGCTGCCAGGGTTCCTGTCTTGTTCACTTCCAAATCCTTTAGGTTGCTCAAGCTGCAAAACTTTGCTATTTCCTCAATGACTCCGGCTGTCTCTTCCTCCACGGAAAATGGAAATCCCATGAATTCTGCCATCTTTCTTATATGAGGTTTTGCGTTTTCCTTCATGTCCTCGTACTTGAGGAACAAAACTTTGTTTGGCTTCTCCGAGGATTCTTTCCAGTACCTAAGAACATGATCCCAAAAGGGTCCATACGCTTCTTCACCTCTGCAAAATTGCTCGAAACATTCCTCCAAAGTCCAATCAGCACGCTCTGGTTTACTTGTAATGAAATGCCACAACGAAACAATAACATCCAGAGGATTGCGAGCTATATAAACAATTCGGGAATTCGATTGTTTGATTGATTCAGCTAATGCTTGATAAGGAAGGTGAGTGGAGAACAGCCTTGGTGATGAAACGTCAGCAAAATCGGGGATTTGACCATCTTTATACAAAGTCATTTCAAAGTAGGGAACAAGGTCGTGAGGGTTTGATGAATTCAAGGGGCTGTCGGAGAGAGTGAAACGGTTGCGGTTCATGATGCTGAAGGCCAAGGATTTCAACCATGTCGTTCCAGTTTTTGGCTTGCTGGCTAAAACAATGTCATCGTCAAGAGCTTGGAAGTGTTTTTGGAAGGATATTACATTTGGAACAAGCTGAGATAGACACCAATGGCCTTGGAAATGGGTTAAAGCTGGGGCATGTTTTTTGGAGTGTTGGCTCAGTCACAGGGCTGTTTTCTTCAGCCATAGGTCAAAGTTTGGGGTTTGTTTGGGATTGGGATTGGGATTTGGGAGTACTACTCAATTTCCATCAGCCACAGCAAAATTATGCTTTATAGCAAAAAAATAATTTGTAGGTGTAAAAGGGGTTCTTGTGATAGGGAGAGTAAACATTGCAAATAAGTAAAAGGGTATGCCAGAGGCAGCAAAAAAGAAGATTGGAACAGTTCTTGAAGTATTAAGTGTCGCGATAAATGAAAAAAGATTAAAAAAGAATTAAAGAGAGAAGCTCTGGAAGATCATTTGTTAGCCTGAGAGGAAGAGTCCCCGCTAAATGAATTCTAAGGCTCTATATATAGTGCTAAAAGTGGCAATTACTTAAGAATAAGCATTAATGTGCCTAATAAATTACATTATAATGAAGAGCATTAATGTAAGTAATCGTTACTATAATTGGATGTATTAAGACTTGTTCTCTAGTAAAAGGTAATAGAGAAGAGGTATACGTAAACAAGAATAAAAAAAGAAACTATATGTGAACAGGTACAAGAGAAGAAAGTGTATGTGAACAGGTATACGAAAACAAGGTAAGAGGGTGAAGCACTTGTGCTTCAGGAAAATTTTAAGAGGAAAACCTCTTAATTACCTCCATATTTGAGCCACCAAGGCAAACTCTCCGGAACATCTCAAGATAAAAGTAACCAATGAACCCTACCACTTATTCCGAATTGCTTCCACTACTATCCTGTGAAGTGATTATTCTAATAATATTAGTTGTTCCTCATGGAGTAGTGCTTTACTTATTTTAATTGTTTTGCATTGAAGTAGCACTTCACTTGCTCTAGTTGTTTTGTATGAAATAGCACTTCACTTGTTTTAGTTGTTCTCTATACAATATTATGTTGTAAAAATAATTCTTTAGATAAGAGGTATTAACCAAAATCAAGTATCTACATTTTGCCCTCTGCATAAGAATTCTTATCTAAGAATACATCTTATACATTACTTTAGGGAAAGATTTCGTTTTGTACTATAACATATTGTACTATAACACCTCAGGTAATAAAACCTTGGATAGTAACACCGTAAGTAGTAATGCTTTAGGTAATAACATATTACTATCTAGTATAATATTTGATTGATTATATAACAATATATTTCATAGAATAAGATTTTCAAGATACAAATTGTAAAAGGAAAGTTAATCTTTTTCATAAAAACCTTGATTCTATGTGACCTATAAATATAGAACTTACTATGAATAATTTTCTTCATTCAAATTCCAAGCAAAAAAAATTCAAAGTAAGGTTCGTTCTTTTGTGAATTTTCCTTTTTAAGCAAGCAAGTTATTCGTCTTCATCATGTAATTTCTTGTTTACTCTCTCTCCCTTTTTTTATTTGCATTTTCTTGTTTTTTAAAAGAATTGAATTTCTTTTGCTTGTTGCTCCCTGCATGAAATATTTTTTTATATGATAAAAGAAAATTTTTCATGCATGAGATTAGACTTTTTAATTAAAAGAGAAATATATATATATGTGTTTAAGCAGATAAATAAATTGTTTGATTTTAGAAAAAGAATTTAAAACAAGCTTTACTTATGTTTATAAGAAAACTACCTTGGTAAGCAAAAGCAAAAAAAAATTCTTCTTAAAACAAGGATTTGTTTTCAGTCATGATTTATAATTTGTAGATAAAAGTAAAATTACAAAAGCAAAAGTGAAAAAGATCAGCAAACATAGCCAAAATTGTTATTTCATTGACTTTTTGTGTTAAAGATTGTTTTGAAGCTCCTATTTGTTTTTGAAATATAACTATTATTTTATTTTGAATTTCTTGCATGTGTGGCCTCTAATGGAAACATTTAACAAGCCCCATCCTTTAAAATCAACAAATTGGGAAGTGGAAAGGTTAAAACTTTTTGTGTACATGGCATCTAGAAACATTGAAAACATGGAGTGTTGGAAAATTTATGAACAAGCATGCACCAACCATTGATTTTAGGCATGTCATATAACAACTTAGTTATTATGCATGGTGTGTAGCAACTAAACTTTATTAGGTTGGCATGTAACAACCAAGGATTTATAGGCATATCATGTAATAACTTAGTATTGGCATGATGTGTAACTAACAATATATAATCGCATGGCATGTAACTGACAATATATATAGGCATGGCATTTAGCAACAAGTGTGTATTATCCATGGCGTGTAATAAAAATGTCTATTTATGCATGGCGTGTAGGAACTCTATTTGTTGGTGAAGCATGCAGCAACATTTGTAATTGTCGATGTGGCCTGTAAGAACTCAATTTGTAGCTATGGTGTACAAAAACATTGCATATGTATACATGTCGTGTAATACAATATAAATATAGTCAATAATTAAGTAGCAAAAAATCACATCATTGGTCATTACTTTTGAAGATTCAAAACACAAAATCAAACAAAACAATTCATTCATTTCCTAATTAATAAATGCTCAAATGCCATAGGTGATGCTTAAATTCTTGATATGCTACATTAATAAATAATAAATGATTGATTTTGCGATCAAAGAAAGAAACTAACACATAATCGGGATAAGAAAGTTGTGTTCATTAAAAAGTATCAAATATATTAAAATAAATAATTAAACATCTATATTAATTCATGGTATAAATTCGATAATGAATTCCACTTGGCATATCTTTGATTCCTTTGGCACCATTAGTAGTTTCCTTATAATCTCGATATGTTCTCCAACATTCCGGACAATTTGTATTCTAAGCTTCCCCAAAATTCTTGCATGCTTAAGGAAGTACTCAACCATTTCCATATGACCATCAAATGAATGGATTTTAATCACCTAAAGGGTTGAGAAGAGACAAAAAGGTACTTTTTCAGGTTGATGCTAGAATAAATCTCCAATAAACCCTTGAACCCAAAAAGGAAAAAACATACCAGAGCTTGCAACTTTACAAATGCACAGAGTAATTGTTCGATATAATTTAATTCGTATAGTATGAATGATAAAAGTCTCCAAGTTAATTGAACTTTCAAGCAACTCTGTTAGTTTAGTTCTTTGCCTCAAACTTTGCCTTCTAATCAATAAATGGACCAGATTGCAAAACACAGGCAAAGGCTTCTTGCACAAACTTAGACACTAAAATTACAAAATAATAATAAAAAGGAAATGTTAGCTTAAAAATTGCAATAAAACTATAAATTAAAGATATTACACTACTCAATAAGATAAATCTATCAAGCAACAATTTACAAGTATCCTTCTGGGGTCTCTTTTGATACTATCAATGATGGGATATTTGTACCAACTATATTTAAAAAATGTAGCATCAACAAGAAAGAGTAAGTGAACTTACTCAAAGTAAATAATCATTACAAGAAAGTGATCAAACATTACTAATTTCATCTTTATCTTTATCAATGGGTACCACAACCAACACCTTCACCACCATCACCTTCGCCATTATCACAATTCAATGATAGACCAATAATGTTGGAAACAATCATGGGGAACCTAGGAACAATCACGAGCAAATCCAATTCAACCCCATTCCCACATTTATACCAATTTACTTCTCCAACTTATGAAGAGTCACTTTTTGGTACTAGTCCACTTGGACCATTAAAGCTTCCTTACCCAAAATAGTACTATGTCAATGCTTATTGTGACTACCACTATTGGATTCAAGGACATTCAATAGAAAATTTCATAGCACTAAAATGTAAGGTCTAAGGTTTAGTCAAGGTTAGATTGTTAAACTTTCAAAGAAAGCTAAGCCAAACATCAACAAAAATCCTTTGCCCAATCACACAAGAGCATTTGTATATGCTTTGGATGATGAGATGGTTTGTGCAAATGATCCATGAAGAAAAGAGTAAAGATGAGATGGCAACACTTTACAGCTAAGTAATTGAGAGGCGATAAAGTTACCAAGCATCTATAGACCTTTTAGGTAGGGGGACAATGAATCAAAATCCTTAATGCTTATGCCCAAGAGCATTCTGAAGTTTTAAGTAGGATGGATTTCTTTGTTTCATGAAATGACCCATGTGGTCCCCATGCTTCTGCCTAAGAGCACTAAAAAGGTGTGAATGTATGAAGGGCATTTTTCATTCATTTTATTGTCTCTAATAAAATGATCCATGTGGTGCTTTTTCATATCTCCTTTTTCATTTCACTTTCATGCATTAATTTCATGATACATCCTCACAGTTCTTCAATTTACCCATTTTTGGGCATTTGAATAATAAATGCGGAGACAATGATAATAATCTAGGATTTGATTTTGAAAGAAAAACAAACATTGATGAACTTAAGAATGAAGAAAATGTAGATGATTACATCTTGTCTCTTGACTTGCTAAGAATAATAGAATAAAAAGAATGACAAATCACACCTCATTAAGAAACCACTGAAGCAACTGATTGGCATGTCACTATCACCAACAAAAGACATGAATTAATTTCTTCAAAGATATGTGGATGTGTTAGCATGATAATGCCTAGATATGCAAAGACTTAGCAAAGATGGCATGGTATGCAAGTTGTTGTTCAAGAAGAAATTGAGGTGAATCAATCTTGAAACGTTAAGGAAAAAACTAACGATAACATAATGCACTTTGGATACATAAATTGGAAGAAAATCTTCAAAGATTGCTCTATAATGAAAGTAACCATACTTGAAATGACAAATGGCCATCTTTCATATTCCATTCATAAATATGAAATTATCTATTTGTTATCACCTTTGGGCTTAACAAATTCTTTCTAAAATTGAACCTTAACCAATTATCACCCTCCACACTAGGAGGCAAATGCAAAGAAGGATCAAGACCTTACTTCAAGGTAAAAAAATGCCTTGTATTGATTGGGTCTTAACATCATATAAAGAAAAAATAAAAAATGATGGAATAAAAAAAGTAAAAGAGACTCAAGAGGCATACAAAGTCTAGGGTTTTGAGGAGAATCCTTCACATGACAAGAAATTATCCTTGGTTTGATTACCCTTAAACACATATTTTGACCTTATTTACCTTTTCTTTCGAAACCCCTAGCCTTAGCCTACGTCACATACCTAGAAAAATCCATTTGGATTAGGTATGGATACTTAAACTGAAGAGCCTTCTTTTTTAGATTCATTTATCCATCTTGGGAGTATTTTGAATTCTTCAAGTGCATAATGGAACAATTAGTAAAAATAAAAAAAAGAGAAAGAAAAAAGGAAGTTCAAGTTGAAAGCCCAAAATGGATGGCTTGGACATAAGAAAAAACCACCTACCTAAAAATCAAAAAGACGGTCTAAGAATGAATCTAAGAGACAAATGCAATGAGGGGCAAGCATCGAAGTTTGCAAAAGTAGTTGGCAAGATAGAGGCAAAGTTTGATCAAATGTGCTCAAAATGTCAACGACATCAATGAATGAGTTTCTTTCCAGAAATAATCTTAAATCAATTAGAAATTGTTTGAATGCTCATTATTCATATACAAATTTGCTATCGCAGTCCACATTTCTTTCTTAATTGTAATTTTCCTTAGAACTTCAATAAG
This sequence comes from Theobroma umbraticum, assembly GCF_002168275.2. Lineage (NCBI taxonomy): Eukaryota > Viridiplantae > Streptophyta > Magnoliopsida > Malvales > Malvaceae > Theobroma > Theobroma umbraticum. The sequence continues at coordinate 158,360 of NW_018397284.1, forward strand.
ATACATTGTTTCCCAATTACCCCATTTTTCCACCAATTTTCTATTTTACTATGAATTAAGGAAATTTGAAAGTGCATTGCATTTGTCATTAAATTGAAATGATTATGAATAGAGGATTAACGTCATGTATTGAAATAATTGAAAAAGTAATCAAGCAGTGATGAATGAACAAAGAACAAAATGGTCTTAATCTCTTAGTGATGAATAAACGAAAGCATTCAAAAGAGAAAGGAAGTTCAACGAAATGCCAAAATTTCAAAAATGAACCATGTTTTGATTGATGAAGATAAGAAAAGGAATCATGGATGGAATTTGAGGACTTTTTGAATGACCATAAATATGGATACATGACATCATCATAGTAGTTAAGCATTTGTATACCATGATAGCAATTTGCATCATATGCATTCATAGATGATATTTGTTTAAAATTTTTTAAGTTACATAACCTCATTTCACATGAGGAGTTTATTAATTTTTAAGTTACATAGTCTCATTTAAGATGAAGAGCCTATTCATTTTAAGTTACGTAACCTCATTCCAGATGAGGAGCTTATTCATTTTAAAGTTACATAGCTTCATTCCAAATAAGGAACTTATTTCTTTTTAAAGCTACTAACCCCATTCTATATGAAGAGCTTATTCATTTTAAAGTTATGCAGCCTTATTTAAGATAAGTAACCTTTTTCTTTTTAAAGTGATGTAATCTTATTATAGATGAGGAGCTTATTCCTAGTCTCAGTCCAAATGAGAAGCTTATTCCTATTTAGAGTTATGTAACCTCATTCTAGATGAGCAACTTATTACTTACATAGCCTTATTCTAGATGAAGAGTGTATTCCTTCTTTAAAGTTACGTAGCCTTATTCTAAATGAAGAGCTTTATCTTTGGAAAATTATCTTTTTAGCCAAATTGTCCCTACATCTTTGCATTGTGCCTAATTCTCAAGAAATGGGTACATAAAGGCAGCTGTAAACACCCCATTTTGTCTGAGGCATTGAATTTTGAAAATTAAAAACAAACAAAAAAGAGAAGGGAGATAAATATGAAAAGATAAGGATATGTTTGGACCAATCATAATCAATTTAAAAATTTGAAGAAATATTATGTTAGATTAAATTAAAACTCAAGAAACTAATTTGAAAAGGAATAGTACACATTAGCTATAAATATAGCCAAGCATCAGGGCCAAAAGGCACACATAGATAGAGAGAAAAATTAGGTACATAGAGAGAAAAAATTAGGTAGAGAAAACAAAAAATATAGGGAGAGAAAAGAATTAGGGATGGAACATTAAGAAGAAACAATTGAGAAAAGCGAAAATAGTTCTTGAGTTCTTAGGTTCTTGGGTTTCAATTTTTTTTAGATCTAGGAGAATCAATTTAGTTTCTAAAGAAACTATTTTGATTAAAGGGATCAAAAGGGAGAAACAAAAAAGAAAAGCAGAAAAAGTATCCTAGTTTCTTGAATAGGGTTTAAAGAGTGCTACTCATTCTTAATAGCACATGCTTGATATCTAGATTTGATGCTTGGCATCTGGATTTGCAACCAAACAAAATATCGAATAACCAAATCGTTTACATTGCTCACAATCCTTTGGATGTCATTGTCTCTTTTTGGCACTTTGTTAGGAGTATTACTGAGCATGGAGATTGGTCATTGTAGGAATGTGCTGATACGCTTTGTAGAGGTGAGGAATGATTTGGATCCTTTTGGGATGATGTCTTAGGATACTGGAAGGAAAGCTTGGAGACTCCCAACAAAGTGCCATTTCTCAATTTTGAAGACTTGAAGGAAGATACAATATTTTACATAAAAAGTTTGGTAGAGTTCATAGGTTTTCCTTTTTCTATCGAAGAAGAAAGAGAAGGTGTCATTGAAGAGATAGCAAAGTTTTGTAGCTTTAAAATTTTAAAGGATTTGGATGTGAACAAGAAAGGGAAACTGTCCTGGTCTAAACCTTCAAATCCATCATATTTTAGGGAAGGCAAGGTGGGTGACTATGTTAATCGTCTCAACCTTGCTCAGGTGAATCTGACATTCAAAATGCCTCGTCACCTATTTAATTATACTGCTAATAGTGCTTAATTTTTGTTTGACGCTGAATGATTCAAGATTTAGTTGCAAAAAAGAACAACTAATTCTTTTAGGTCTTGTCTCAAAAGGTAAGAAAGATGTTTAAACAACGACTACAGTAAGACTGATCTTATTGTAAGGTTAAATAATAAAATTTAAAAATAATAATAATAACCTATTAAACAAACTAATAGGTAAACAATGTGTAATTTATAATATTATGAAAAATTATATTTGGTCTGACTTTTAGTAGATAAACTGAAAAAAAGTTAAGCCAAATCGACACTAATTGTATTGTATTCGATTCTTGTATAGTTGGTGTTTAGTGTACTACGATTTAATTATTTCTATATATACTTGAGTAGCTGGCTTCATTAATTTATGAGAAAAATCAAGAACAATTAAATTCCTCCCATATTAATCTTTTAACAGATATTATGGTTGAAACTAAGAGGGCAACCAAACATGAGAAAAATGAAATGCATGCCAATATTGTGGTAATACAAATTGAGCAGACGGTATTTATTCCATTGCCAATCAAACAAACTTCAGCAAGCAAATGAAATTACAAAGATTTTGTGAAGGAAAGGCTAAGCACAAGATTCTCATTCATTTGTTTTGAATATGAGGCATATTGGGATCTAATGAGGATGAACTGATCAGTCCTGTGGATGCTTGGAAGCTCAAGCCAGATCCTCCTAATTTCTCTTCGATCACCTTTTCCAAACGTTCTACCATAGAAGGAGTAAGGTGATTGACCCAATCACCTACCTTACCATTCCTGAAATAGCACTTATTCTCAAAGTTTGGCATGAATTTTCCAGTTTTGTTCACCTCCAAATCTTTCAAGCTGCTCAAACTACATAGTTTGGAAATTTCTTCGATCACCCCTTCTTTCTCTTCCTCCATTGGAAAGGGAAATCCTATGAACTCTGCCAACCTCTTCAAGTGAAAATTTGTCTTCTTTCAAGTCCTCATACTTTAAAAACAAAACTTTGTGCGGATTGTCCAAGCTCTCTCTCCAATACCCTAGCACATGGTCCCAAAACGACCCGAAGCCTTCAATCCCTTTGCAGAAGTTATCAACTAAGTACTCCATTGACCTTTCCAAGCTAGTCCGAGCTCGAGCTGCAAAATGCCAAGAGGAAACTACAACATCAAAAGGATTTCGGCAAATATAAACAATTCGGGTACTATTACACTCCTTGATGGATACCGGTAAAGACACATAAGGAATGTGAGTAGAGAAAAGCCTCGGAGATTGAATACAAGTAAGATCCGGAAGCTCCTTTTCACCATAGAGAGTGAACTCGATGAAGGGTACAAGTTCATGAGGATTTGTAGTAAGCAATGGACTTGTTGCATTTGTATAATGAGAACGATTAACAATGGAGAATATCAAGGCCTTAAGCCAAGTTGTGCCTGATTTTGGCCTAGAGGCAAGGATAATATCATGATCCTGAGCTTGGAAATGTCGTTGAAAGGCGATCACGTTACCAAGAATCCTGGATGGATACCAACAGCCTTGGTAGAGAAATAGGCCGCCAGCTAACCATCCTTTCTCTTTCGGAAGAGAAAGAAGTAATTCCTCAATTTCTTGATCAGATTCCTCAGTCATTTGGGGTGAAGGTAATTGGGTAGTTTTGAAGCTTCCCATCAAGGTTATTGCCACAACTTATCTATATTCCACAATCCGACTGGCTTCATATATACCGAATTTAACCAAATGTAAAGTGCTCACTGCAAAATGAAAAAGCATGGAATCAAATCTAAAGTGCTTAATAAAAAAGAGAAATAAAAAAAAGTGCGCCAAAAAAAGAAGAGAAAAGAATACGCATATAACCAAAGGTAAAGTGCTTTCTGGGATGAAATAAAAAAGAGAGGTAAAGTGTTTGAGAAGTGGAATACAGCCAACACACATTGGGCTCGTCAGGCTCCTTTTTTACTTTTTATTTTATATATTATCTTTTGTACGAAGATTCTTCCTTCCTAGAAAGTTTCGTTCGAGCATGGAACTATAAAGCTCTTTTCTTCACCTACGAAAAGACTATGCAAACGAGACACGATAGTAAAGCTTGAGTTTTGGATTCATCCCAGGTATGGGGTTTATCATCTTTCTCTTGAAAGTTATAAAAGTCATGCTTTATTCGAAGAAAAAATAACCCTAGGCTGTTATGTTATGGAAGAAAATCTCATACTATAAGAGAGGTTTACATTTACTTTTGGTTAAATTATGTAATTAATTTTTATAATTTGGTAAAATAGTAGATTTTGTTCTTATATGATAATTTGTAAAAATTGAGTTTTTATATTTTTTAAAATTGATAATATTAGTCTAATTGTTAACAATATTAAAATTTTTCTATTATTTACTAATATAGTATTTTCTTACTGATGTGGCATTAAATATGATTATCTATTAATGATGATGTGACATTTTTTTTATTATCTCACAACATTCTTTTCACTATTTTAAATTATAAAATACAAAAATTCAATTTTCCTCTATCTCACAACACTTTTCTTAAATCCTAAAAACCTATTCTTATTTTTTATTTATTTTTTTCAATCCTATTTAAAACCACTAGCTCATATTAGATAATTTCATATCCCCACTTATAAAATCCATAACAACACTTGATCATGTTATATGGACACTACTATTACATCATTCATGAAATGCCACATTATCATTGTCATGTCATCAGATTCAATGTTACATCAATAAGAAAATATAATGTCAACATAACCAAACGTCATATGAATATAGATAACAGTAAATTTTTAACGTATTGGACTAACATTATTACTTTGAAAAAGTACAAAAACTCAATTTTAATAAATTATTGTATAAAAACTAAATTCACTATTTTGATAAAATACAAAGACTAATTGCATAATTCGACGTTTTTGTATTAGGTGTTTTCCTTTTCCTAGTTCATTGTTTTGAGTTGTAAATAATGGTGGATAAGTTATTTCTATTAATAAAAGTGACTCTTTGAGAAAAAAAATTAGGTGAAGTTGACGAAATTCTTAATTAAAAATATTATATGAAATTACTTAATGCTGAAACTCAAAATCAATTGGATCAACTCCATTGAGTTACAAACTCTTCCTAAATCGTACTGCTGTTCAACAATGAAGACGAAATAAAGCACATGTAATTCCTATATATAATTGAAAATTTTATCGACTAAACTGTCTAGCATCTAGAAAGCTGTTGTGTCTGCCAAAAGTTGGGGATGAAACTACAGAATGCCAAATCATACTGCTCAGAAACTTGTTTGCCTTCCTAATTAATAAAGAAAATACAAAGAAATGGTTTTTTTTTGTTTAAAATGATGTACACTCTTGATTTTATACACAGCCAAACTCTAAAGAATAATGGAAAGAATAAATTATATCCTAAACTTAAGTGATTGATACAGTTAGTGCCCTAAGTCCTTAGCATTACTTATGCTTTGACTGATCATAAAGAGCAACCTATTGTAATAGGAGTTAATTGTGATGTCAAATTTTCACGAAAATGCACACTATCGCAAACAAGTAATATAGTGATGAAGTAAAGTATCGTTCTCACGATAATTTATTCCTAAATCTTTACTAAGTATTAAAATTATGACAAATTAATCTCATTTAAGTAACTAAAATTTTCAAAAAATTAATTAGAACAAAATTAAAACAAGTACTAAATTAACTAATAAAATTAAAATTACTTAGAAAAGGCAATAGACTAAAACCTATGATTATGAGTTTATTCAACACTTCATTTGATGTTAGCTTCTCTTATTATTTATATTCATAAGTGATTTTACTAATCTAGAATCCAAAGTTATGTACAAGTCTCCATTGAGAGGCTTGCACAAATATCTAACTTCATTGGGTCACTATATCTCTATAATAATAAATTAAATAAGGTTCATTCAGCTAGTATTTTAATTTGGCTGTATATGTCAATTGTCATATGTTTACCCAAATAGCATTTTAAATCACCCAAGTGACGTGAGCATACACTATTCAAACCTTAATCTAATCTAAAATCTCTCTATTAACTTTCAATTAGATTCATAAATTAGTTAACTATTGGCCAGATAATCAAAAGCATTAAAAACATATTTGAATAAGCAAAACTGTACCCATTCAAAGTAATTAAAGAGAAACTAATATTCAAATTACATGTTAAAATCCACCACAATCCTAGAAAAATAGTTTAGCTCATAATATCTAACAAAAGCAATATGTAAAGAAATTTAGCCTTGCATCCAAGTCAAAAAAAAAAAACACAAAAATAGAGAAAGAAACTAATTGTTGAAGCTTTACGATCACAATTTTCTCTCAAATTCTCTAGTTCTCTTGCATTGTTCTTTGGCTTCTTTTCTCCATAATAATTGTTCACTACCTCCACCTTAAAACTTCTTAAAAAGATCTCTTAAATAGGCTCCAAGGAACCTAATTTTCAAAATCTTAGGAAATTTTTATTTTTGAAAAATCATCCGGCATTGCGGCCATTATTTCTTGGCATCGCAACGCTACCCTTTTTGCTACAATAGCACCACGGCCATAATTTCTTCGCTCTGTGGTGCTCTAGCCTCAGAAATATGTATGGTGCACTTCCTTTCACTAGCGCTGCAGCTTTGTTCCCCTCGGTGTTGTGGCCTTAGCTTCCTCAACGTTGCAGCTTGAGTAACTCAAAGCCACGGCCCTCCTCCACATGCTGCCTAGTGTAGAACTGCAGCTGTTGAGTAGCTTCCAACATGATTTTCACCTCGATACAATCCGAATTGATGTACAAACAAAATAGATTTAGCCCTATCTCTTGAATTTCCAATGGCTCAAGAGTCACATCAATTTGACTTTTGGAGTGAAAGATATGCTCTAAATAATGCATCATGTTCAATCCATGCCCACTATTGCATTACTCCAACTTAGACAAATAATTTTGACCACAATTCTATCAGAAAAAGATGACGTGGTAAATATAATAGTTGTAGCCCTTTCATTTAACGTTCTAGCGGTCTAAGAATCATTTTATTTGGAGTTTTGTATATAGAGGTATGCTCAAAAAACCGAAATATATACAAATAAAGTCATTACCATACTTGCACGGATTTTCATCAAATTAAACTAAAATAATTTGAAATAAAATAACATAAAATTAGTTTAATAACTACTCTTAAAATAATTTAAAATAAAATAACATAAAATTAAACTAAAATAAATTAAATTAACTACTCAACCTATAATCAAACTTAAACTAAAAAATCACCTAAAATGCTAAAATTTGAATATAAAATCTCAAAGATCTAACTACTTAAGCCTCCCAAAATGTATCAAAATAACTCCATACAATAGAGTTATCAATAGTTTATATTTATTACCAACATGTTAATAACTTAATGAGTCATATACATTATAGAATGCTAATTGAGAATGTGAAAAAAAGGCTAATTAAGTTGGACTTAATTGGATTATAGTTTCTTGAGACTCCATGATGGTTCTACAACCATAGATGAAACAAAGTTCAAACACTTAGTTGGTTCGCTTCAATACTAAGCTCTTACTAGGCTAGACATTTCCTTTGTAGTAAATAAACTCAATTTATGCATAAGCCTACTACTTTGCACTATTATGCTCTCAAAAAGGTTCTAAGATATCTATATGATACTTTGTTTCATGGCCTCTTCATTAAAAACAAGTTTAATTGTGCTTGCATGTTTTCTTTGATTCAGATTGGGTAGGTAATCCTAATGATAGAACATTTACATTAGCTTAACACATCTACCTTGGGAATACACCAATCTCTTGGTGCTCTAAGAAGTAGAAAACAAGGCTAGGTCCATCGTAAAAGCATAATATAGGGCCATTGCTGCCACTGTATCTAAAATTACATGGATTTAGTCCTTTGTTAAGGAACTTGGGGTTCAATTACCAATAGTTCCATACTTGTTTGTGAAAACTTAAGTGCCATCTATACTTACAAGAACCCTATCTTCCATAAAAAAATGAAGCACTTGGCCTTCGATTACTTCTTTGTCAAAGAGAAAGTCAACAATTTAGAACTACTCATCCACCGTGTTCTCATTGATCAATGGCTTGATGCACTTACTAAATCACTGTCAAACACTAGATTTCACCTTCCTTTATCCAAGATCGATGTCACCAATGGTCCTACCATCTTGCAAACCATATAAAAAGGCTATCCCAACCATCTTCACTTCAACTTCAACTTCCATTACCATTTATTCTTTGTGCACCTCCAACTCAATTTTTGTTATTAAAGAAATTTTAGCTACTACACTTTTATTTGATGCCCTTGTTGATATTCTTGCTACAACCAAATCTATCAAGCAATACCATAACAAGTCTAGACACTTAACACACAACACTCAAGCCAAAAGCTACAATGATCAAACAACTACCACTTAGACAAGAAGTTTACAAGCTATCACTACAAACAATTCAAACTCTTCAAATATCATGTTGATCCGAAAGGGAAACACTTGGACCAGTTCAACAAATAGTATCTCAAGGAACAAGAAGTCTTATATGAAATTAGAATGTAGTTCACAAACTTATTTTTAAAGCTGAACTCCACGTTAACCCCTTATGATATGATCTTTTCTCACATAGCACCTTGAGGTTTATTTTTACTCATATAAAACCTTGTGTTTTATTTATTTTCTCAACAGTAGTAATGATGTTAAATTTTCAATTAGTTTTTTATAAAAAGACAATAAGAACCTTTGTGTTTTAATCTTTTTGTTTTTTTATTGTTTAATTAAAAAAATTGAGTATTTGTTTGGGTTTCTTTTTTTTCTAACTTTCCTCTTGCTTTTTCTTCTCACTTTCTCACTATCCAAACAAGAAACAAAGTGTTTTCTTTTTCAAATTCAAGCCAAAATAATCTTGTGGGAATCTCATACAGCCATATATCTGCATCACAATTTGTAATTTTTTGGTGTGCAAACATAAGTGATGAGTCTAGCAAAGTCTAGAAATCGTAAGTCCACAAAAATACCACACTAGCTTTTCTTTCTTACCAAGGAGCTCCCACATGAGCTGTGCACTTCTACCTCAGTCGATTGCAGCTGATAATATTTTGTTTAACCACAAAATAAAAGGTTTAAGTTACTCTTGTTATAATGGTGTGATCCTCACATTGAACAATTTGGTCAAGCTACTTTTTCACTCAACTTCCAAACCCCTTTTACAAAAATTTGATCCCATCCTTCAACTTAAATCTGATATAAAGTACCTAACCACATACTAGAAACAAATAATGAGAAAAAAGTATGAAAAAGAATGGTTAGGGCTAGTGTGATACTTTTTCCATTGAATAGCGAAAACAAGTTGGAATGTGGGATATTTGGTCATTTAAGTTGGAATGATTAAGCCCAAATATATATGCTACTAAGAATTTTAACAAAAAGTAATAGGCAGCATTCATCTTCTTAGAGCAATTTTTTTATAGATTTTCTATTTAGATTTTAGTGTGAAAAAGAATTTAGCAATTTAGGGTTAAATGCAAGAAATAAGACTTGTAAATATAAGGATTTTATTATTTGTTTATTAAAAATATAATTGAAATTTAACACTGTTAACCTTGTGAGAACATTTGTAGAGCACAATGTTTCATTTGAGAAAAAAAAAACAGAGGGTGTTATGTGAGAAAATGTCAAACTATAGGGAATCTATGTGAAATATACCCTATTTTTAATTGTAACCTATGTATCTAGATTATGCAAACTTATCTTACCCTAAGTTGTACTATAAATTTCATTAAAGTTGTAATGCATACTCAAGGCATTATTCATTCAATTCAAGCCTCTATTCAATTATTTCATATAGCCTTCATGTGAGGTTTTGGAAGAGGCAATATTTCTAGTGTGGATGCGATGATTGCATGCAAGAGTAATTGATCTTTTTCTATTATAGAATAAATATGCAAAATTAGCAAATTCTTTGTTATTTTTAATAACATTTCCCATTGGACAAGATTGAGAGCCATCTAAGAGGGTTAATTTTGAGGAGTCTTAAGGGGAGTTGAGTTGAAATATTAACGGATATGAAGGAATATGGATTGGGGAAGTATCTAGGGATGTGTTTACAGTTCCAATAGGCGAGGTGGTGTTGCTGTGTGTAAAAAGGGTTCTTATGATAGGGAAAGGAAGCATTGCAAACAAGTAAAAAGATGTGTTAGAGGTGGCGAAGAGAAAAATCGGAGCAGTTCCTAAAGTACTGTGTGTCATAGTAGGTAGAAGAGAATAAGAAGAGAATTAGGGAGTGGAAGAAAATTAGAAAGAGCAACTATGGAGGAGAATGTGTTAGATCTTGGGGGAAAGAGCCAATTAATGAATTGTGAAGGCTCTATATATAGTACCAAAAATAGCGTTTACAAGAAAAAGTTTTAATGCACGTAATGAATGACTTTTTTAAGAAGAGCTTTATTGTTGAATAACCGTTATTGAGAGTTAATGTCAAGTAACGGTTACAAACCCATTATGTGACCGTTGAAGTAATTAAGTGTAATAAGACTTATTCTCAAGTATAAGGTAACAGAGAATAGATATATACGAAAAGGTATAAGAGAAGAAATTGTACATGAATAGATAAAACAAATAAAGGTATATGTGAACAAGTACATAAGAACAAGGTAGAAGGGTGAAACACTTGTACTTCAAGACAAGATTAAGAGGAAGACCTCTTAACTACTTCCATATATAAGTGACCAAGCCAAACTTTCCAGAACATCTTAAGATAAAAGCAACCTATGAACCTTGTCACTTATTTCGAATTATTTTTATTGTCATTTGTGTAAAGTGATTATTATGTACGAAGTAATTATTATACTTGTATTTGTTATTCCATATGGAGTAGTACTTCACTTATTCTAATTGTTCAACATAAAATAGCACTTTATGTTATTTTGTGTGAAGTAACACTTCACTTATTTTAATTGTTCTAAATGAAATAGTCAGTCACATATGTTGATTTTTTTTTATAATATTTTATTATAAAATAATTTTTTAAAATATAAATATTAATCAAAATTAAGTATATATGTTGTCGTCCACCCATGTTTCAACTTATGTGGTGGAGTGGGGTCAGCACTTGCGTAAAAAGTTTTGCTTTCATTATTGTACGTCCGCCCATGTGTCTTAGGTGCATTCCTTTTGCTACTTTTCAAAGGGATTTGTCTTAAAAGATTTGGAATCCTGTTCAAGTGTCATCCACTATGCTGACTTTTCCTCTCCTCTTCGAGTGGATAATGTGCTTTTCTTCAGCTCCCATCAAACCTGCTCCATCCTTCATTAGTGTGATCGACTGTGGTGATGTTACTCTTTTCTATTTTACTGTAAAAAGAAATACCCATTATACATCAAGCAGTGGAATAATGTGAATGAACCTCAATTATTCCCTTTGATTTGAAGGGTCAAATCAACGAGAATTTCTGGCTGTGAGAGAAAACAAGAATATGGGAATATATTCTATCAATCCCATACGGAACATTGCAAAACTAATCTTTAGTTTTGGGACCATTTGCTAGGAGACCAAGGGACCATTTACCATTCCTCACGTTTCCCATGACTCCTTAGATTAGATGCCACAATTAACATATGCAATAAAGTCTTCAGTCCTACCTTTGTATTATCTTTTTTTTTGCTTGAAAAAAAAATTAGTTTAAGATAATACAAATTAGTTTAAGATAATACCTACCTTTGTATTATCTTTTTTTTTGCTTGAAAAAAAAATTAGTTTAAGATAATACAAATTAGTTTAAGATAATACCTTTGTATTATCTTAAATTAATGTTTTTTCTAATATTTAGATAAATTTATAATTATTATTATTGTTGTCCAAGAACAAGAAAATTAAACAAATTTATGTTTAGATTGTACCTTTCTCTCATTGTTAAACAAATTCAAACCATAAGTTTTATTGTATTATTAGATAGCTTTGAAAAGAAAAGAGACAACTTTTTAATATTTAAATGAATTTATTAGTCAATAAGCCCAATTGTATGAGGTTTCTGAATCTTGAGGTCTGAATTCATCATATGTGAGTTTAGTTTAATTTTATGTTAAATTTATCCAATTTAAAACTGATTTCTTTAACAAACCAAATCAAATTATTCTAAAGTAATTCCATTCATTTTTTCTTGTGTGTGTGCACACACGCGCGCGTGCGTGTGTATATATATATATATATATATTCTTAATTTTGAGTAGATTTTATTTCCCACTTTGTAATTTGCTTAGTTTTAAAATACTCAATTTTGTTTTTCTTTTTTCTTCTCCTTTGATTTAAAGAGATTCGGCAACTTCTGCTCTCTTTTCAATGGAAATGGAGCCTAAATTAATCTATAAAATTGTTGGAACTAGCACTTGTAATTGGTCCTAAAGTGAAGAGTTTAAACTAACTTTAGAACAAGATAAGGGATTATACATCCACAAACGAGCTAAATGTTTGGATATTAATTAATTTAGTGTTTTAAAATTACTGTATTAAATAAGTTAATGGTAAATTTTCAAGGATATTGATGACTATTTAAAAGAAATTGTGAACTTTGAATCTATACATCTCTACAGGGAAGGAAATGCATTTGCAGATTCAATGATGGAGTTTGAGGTGGATAGAGCTGATATTGGGTGTGGGATGTGCTTACTAATACTTAGTAAGCCACGTATGTATTAAGGTGAATATTTACTAATGAATGTTTGTTGGCTACTCGTAACGTGATATGCTACTTGTAGGTCCGGGTTTGATGTCATTTTGGCTTTTAACAAATTACTGATTGAACAAAAAAATTATTGTATTAAGTAATGTTTTTTTTTTGTTACGAAAAGGGAATTTGAATTTTGGAAATGGTGGAATGAAATTTTGAGACAAAAAAAATTCTCTCTCATGGTTTAATTCAAAAATTTTATATTTTAATCAAATAATCATAGTATAAACAAGATATGTGTTTAACATCTCATAATATAATCAAAATTTTTATGTATAACCAAATAATCAAAGTATAAACAAGATATGTGCTTCAAATTTGCTGGAAAATGTTATGAAGTGGGGCAAAGAAAGTAAACTACATTTGATTAAATTCATAGTGAATTGATGAATAATGCTCCTTAGTTAATAAAGCTCGAAACCGGATTAAACGTGTTTGTGCACATGTGTGCTTGAGTGCTATTTAAAAAAGAGGATGTAAACAAGGTTAGATAGAAATTTGTTGAGGAATATGTTGAAAACAAGTTGGAAAAAGAAAAGAAAAATAAAAAGAAAAAGGGTTTTAAAGAGTGTTCTAGGAGTTAGAAGAATCAAGATGATACTATATTAATAGATACATATATCACAGATCACATATTGTAATAAGAGATGGGATAAATCTTAGACTAATAAGAAAGAATATTTCTTCATCTAACAAATATGTTTTTTGAATTGAAAGTACTGACATATAACAAGTAGTATTAAAATTTATCTAATTTTTTATTAAATAAGGTTCTTCATTAAGGTGAGACACCACATGAGAAATACCAAAGTCGAGTTAAACTCGAACCATCTTTTATAAGTGAAAGAACTAATACTACAAAAATATTGTACAATTAAATAATATAAAATATAACAAATTTCATATCAATAAAAAAATATCTACATCATTAACAAAAAATTAAATGAATTTTAAAGTATACCTAATAAACATATCTTTTGAAATGAAAGGGATTTATGATTTGACATGCAACATTCTATTCACGTTGTAAGGTCCACTTTTTGACGAATTTTTCCCTCGCATCATAAATATGGATAGGTTCACATCAGCCTTTCGGTGCAATGTATCACTGCACCTGATCCCACGTTCTAATTCTTGAAACTGCTGTGTAAAGTAGACAGGACGTTGAGTGCAAGAATGTCCATGATCGATACATTTATAAGATGGGAAAACATTACTTTCCATTTGTATAACTTAAATTCACAAGTCCAAACCGATGATAATTATAAATGTTAAACTTTACAAACTTCAAACGATCAAGATTATATAAAAACTGAAAAATATGTAAATGATTATTGTTATAATTTTCTCTAACTTTAACGTATAGGTTTTAGAATGGGAAAAACATGCTAGGCCAGAGCTGCAGGCTTTCGTGGTCCTCCCTTAATTCTGATCAAACAACTCTGTCGCAGTCCGCCGGAGCTAGTCAATGAGAGTCGGGTCAATTAAGCGTGGGTATGACGTGGAACACGTAGTGACGCGGGCGAGTCAGTGGTACAAGGCTGTCGGCAGTGATGTTATGTATATCTTTTGTGACACAGCCCTACAACAAACCTTTTCCACGTCGACTTTCAAGATTAACACTGGGATTCACTTTCTTTGACTATTATACTCCTTAAGGGAGAGGGAGAGAGAAGAATTGAGACATAAATATCCAAAAAGTAGACTAACAAAGACTGTTAACTGCCCCAACTCTGAACGTAGTCGAATCGGTTGAATTGTCAGATAATTTGTAATATAAAAAAATCTTATTTAAATATGATTATTTAAATTAAGATATGATTCTTAAATAAAAATAAAATTATTTTCAAAACACATGTTGAAATACGTTGATTAATTTCAACAGATACATCTCGTAAAACTTAACAAAACATATCTGTTGAAATAAATTAGACACAACGTTTCAGTGTTTATAAAAAAACGTATATTCAACCAAACTTCATTCATTCAAAACATTCTGTAATAGGTTTGTTATATCTTAAAGAGTCTTTTTCTACAAATATCTGTACTAGGTAACAACTCTTAAAAAAAAGTATATTACAACACGCCTCAAGCCTTCTTTTTCTTTTTTCCTTATTCTGTTTTTCTAACAATTTTTAAGAGGTGTTGTCAATGGAGTCTAATCCAAATTCAAGATTTCAAGTCATGAATCAAAAATTCATCAACCTTGACCGATTTGATGAAACCAATTTCACTCAGTGGAGGGATAAGATGGTATTTTTGCTCATAGCTTAAAGGTTTATTATGTTTGGGATCCGATTCTTATTGCACTTCCAAAACCGACTAATGAAGACTCAAATGTACAAAAGGAAAAAACATGGAGAAGATGAATTGATATGCTGTGAACATATCCTAAATACTTTGATAGATCATCTTTATGATCTTTACTCCAATCTGATGACTCTAAAAGAAATTTGGGCAGCCTTGGAGACTACCTACAATAATGAAAAATGAGGTACTGACAAATATTTGTCTTGAAAATATTTCAAGTTTAAAATAGGTGACAATCTACCAATCATGGATGAAGTACATGATTTACAAGTTTTAGTTTCAAAACTAAAAGACTTTGAGGTTAAGGTTCCTAATGTATTACAAATAGGTGCAATTCTTTCTAAACTACCTTAATCTTGGAATAATTACAGAAAAAAAAGTTCTTCATTCTATGGAGTCTCTATCAATAGAAAAATTCATGACTTAAATGCAAATAGAATGTGAAACACATGCTTATGATGCACTATTTCAACTCTTTGATTCAAAAGTGAATCTTGTAAGTCAGAATTCCAATAATTTTGATAAGAATTTTAAGAAATCCAAATCATCTACACTAAAAGTTTCAAGCCAAGCCTTTAAGAAAAAAGATAAGAAAAATATAAATTGTTTCCATTGTGGAAAAAAAAGCCATATGATTAGTGAGTGTAGATCAAGAAGGGTAGGAATAAATTTTAGCTCCAAATGTCCTAAAAAAGTAAATACAATAGAAGAGACTGTCAATGAATTGGTTGCCATGGTTTCTATAATGAATATTAGAATGGTAACAGAATTGAATATGGTTGTTGATTTCAATAAAAGTAAAGATGGGCGGCTGGATTATGGTGTTACAATTCATGTATGTAATGACAAAAACTTGTTCAAGACTTACATAAAAGTTAATAAATAAGAAAATATTTTGATGGGAAATCATGTTACAGCTAAAGTTGAAGGAAAAAGGACTGTTGAGTTGAATTTCACTTCTGGACAGAAGCTGACATTACTCAATGTATTCCATGTTCTTGAAATTCGAAAGAATTTAGTTTCTGCTAGTTTG
>NW_018397284.1:174514-176578 GCF_002168275.2 Theobroma umbraticum
AAGGTTTTAAAATTGTAATAGAATCTAATAATGTAATAGTATCCAAGGGTGGTCTATTTGTAAGAAAATCATACCTTTGTAATGGCATGGACAAGTTCAATATCGATTAAATAAATATGATTTTTGCTTATACTGTTGAATCTAATTCTTTATTATGGCATGCTAGACTAGGACATTTAAATTTTGGTTCCATGAGATTTATGTCTAAAAATGGTTATATTTTCATGGAAACATGAGAACTTAGAAAAATGTGAAATATGCATACAAGCAAAAAATGACAAAGAAACCTTTTCATAGTGTAATAAGAAACTCACAATTATTAGATATTGTGAATTCTGATACACGTGAATTAAATGGAAAATTAACTAGAGGAGGAAAGAGATATTTTATAACTTTTATAGATGATTATTCTAGGTTCACTTATGTCTATTTAATTAAAATAAAAGATGAAGTTTTTCAAAATTTTAAAGAATATAAATCTGTTGTGGAAATAAAAAAAGTAAGAAAATCAAAATTCTAAGAAGTGATAGAGAAGGAGAATATTTGCCTACAAAATTTACTAATTTCTATAAAGAAAATAGTCTGATACATTAAAAAGTGCTCTTTATTCACCATAACAAAATGGATTGGCTAAAAGGTAAAATAGAACTTTGGTTGACATGACTAATGTTATGTTATTGAATGCACATCTATTGTAAGATTTATGGGGCAAAGCATTATCAATAGCATGTCATATACTGAATAGAGTTCTTTGCATGAGTATTAAGGTTTCACCTTGTGAATTTTGGAATAGAAGAAAACTAAACTTGAAATATCTTAAAGTGTAAGATGCTTGACCTTTTATAAAGTTCCTGAACCATAAAAAACAAAGCTTAGACCCAAAGCAATGAAAGACGTTTTTGTTGGCTATGCCTAAAATTCTAAAGCATATAAAATTTTAGATTTAGAATCAAATGTATTGTAAAGTCTATATATGTTGAATTTCTTGAAAATAAATGTCTATATAACTCTAATAATAAATTCGATTGTGAAAAAAATGTCTTAATTCCAAGTTGTAATCAAAGTGATATGATTTCTCATGATACATCCAATAAAAGAAAAAGAGAAGATACTCAAATTGAGTCAAAAAGAAGTTAAGAGCCATAAAAAGAATGCACTTAGATCTAGATTTCGTTGACTGACAAGCATTAGCATTCCTTGGGGAAGGAAAAGTGTATAAAAAATATCTATTTTGTTAAATGTTGAAGATGATCCAAAAACATTCAAAGAAACTATGTTATCAAGGGATGTAGCTTTTTGGAAAGAAATAATAAATGATGAAATAGATTCAATCTTATCAAATAAAGCATGGGTTTTGGTCAATCTTTCTCTTAGATCAAAACTCATAGGTTGAAAATAGGTATTTAAAAGGAAATATGACATAGATAATTTAGTGCAAACCTTTAAAGCTATACTAGTTGTTAAAGGTTTCACATAAAAAGAAGGCATTGATTATTTTGATACTTACGCTCCAGTAGCAAGAATAACATCCATAAGAACGCTTTTGGCTTTGATGTTTATTCATAAATTAAATGTACATCAAATGGATGTTAAAATTGCCTTCTAAAATGGAGATCTTAATGAAGAAATATATATGGAGCAACCTGAAGATTTTCTACTTCTTGGAAATGAAAAGAATGTTTGTAAACTAATCAAATCTCTTTATGGACTGAAACAAGCTCCAAAGCGATAGCATAAAAAGTTTGGTAGTACTATATTGTCAAATGGATTTGTACATAATAATGCAAATAAGTTCATTTACTTTAAATTTACAAAAAATTATAGTGTAATCATATGTCTTTATGCAGATGATTTGTTGATCTTTGGTACAAATATGCTTAGAATTGTTGAAACAAAAAAATATTTGACTTTAGTTTTGAAAATGAAATATCTCAATGAAGTACATACAATCTAGGGAATTAAAGTCAAAATAGATTAAAAAGTAATTTCATTAAATTAATCGCATTACATAGAGAAAATTATTCACAAATATAGTCATTTGAAAATCAAAGAGTTTAATACTCC